>NW_026997341.1:0-20909 GCF_035044405.1 Drosophila montana | reverse complement strand
TGTTGCGCATGTGACGTCACATATTCTAAGCATCACAATAAATGAAATTCTTTAAAACGTGACGTAATAGTAGATGATGTTGACGCGCCGTATGCGCCGTATGATTTAAATGGCATGGCCTGCTCGCATTCGATTTTTCTACCTACTTGCGCCGAGACTCGGCTATGCAACAACAACATTAGAACCCAAATAGTGTTGTTGTTGTTTCTACGCGCCGCCTTGTTGGAACGACAGAGAAACCAGCAACAAACACAGTGGCATTATTTGTCCCTTTTCTTTGCACTGAGTTTCCTATGTCCTCATCATCGCGCAGAAACTTTTCAAGATCAAGACGGACGACGAAAAAAACAAATGGGTTTTCGTGCGCACTGTTGTTGTTTTGCGAGTGATTTGTTGTTGCTTCGTATAGTAAATGAGCTTTATTTTTGAGTTGGATTTTGCGTTTGCGGACCAACTCGGTCTACCTCTCGGGATTTTCAAAACGGTAAAAAAAGCTCGGAGCAAGCCTTCAGCTCTGTCTCTTTATTACTCAATGGTCTCACGACTAACCCTTGATCGGCTCATTCGCACACACTTTTGTGTGTGCGTGTGTGTGTAGAGATTCAGAAATGCCAAAAAATTCAAATTTGGTCAAATTTGCATCGGGCAGGCAACCAACACGCACACAAACGCATAATTGCTTCTATTCATATAGAAAAGTATGTAAGTGTGTGTGCTTGGCAGGCCCGAAAAGTTATCATACACACATGCCAACGTTTAGGTACCCTTACCAGCAGCAAGCATGAAAAATAGCAATTTTGCACATGAGCAGGCAAAACCAATTAATAATATCACACAACTGCTTTCTCGAAAGAGTGTGCGTGTGCACAAGTAGAAAGTTGCAAAAATTGATCATTTTCAATTTTCGGTCTTTTCTTAGAATTATTCGACAAGCCTTCGATGAATTACCCTTGCAGAAATACGACTTAGTTTTTTTTTGTTTTAAGCAAAATAGTAAACAAAAACTTAGAATATAAACTATAAATATATGATTTAGGTTATTTAAGTTTTTAATAAATATCAATATAAATATATAAATCACTTAAATAATTTTATGCAAGAATTTCGCATCGACGGGGCAAACCCTTTCATAATTTCATATTACTCGTCCATTCAAAAGGGAAGATATTTGAGAAAAATTGAATTTGTGGGCATTTTTGCTTGTGCGGACACATACACACACAAACATTTAAACGGTTCCTAGACATAAAGAGAGCATTGAGAGCACTGAGAGTAAGTGCGAGCGAGATAAAAATAAACAGCGATGCCGTTCTATCGCACAAATCATATGGAAAAGAGTAAGCCAAAGCAGTTTCCTGTAGTGTAAGCGATCAAAAGACATCATATGTATATCTTACTCGCTCGTTGGACCAGATGCACCGATATTTTTTGTGTCCACTTTGGTAACACGGCATGTCCCATCTATATGTACTTAGGTTAGTGTTAGTGGTAATACTCATCGCGAGCCAAAATAGAAACAACCGAACAATGACGTGAAGTTCTACTTAACTCTTGAGTGTGGTCTCACTCATTGTCAGAAACACTTTACAAATATCGAACTAAGATGGTGGCATCTAAGCAAAGCTCACAAAGCTTGCAAATAATATTTTTTTTGATCATTTTGATATTCTTTACTGACACATTGTTAACATGTAAAAAGATCACATTTGGGGCAGCGAGATTCTAAAGATCCTTTACTCTTAAACAAACAGTGCGGACATAAACCATTTAATGAATCTCCAAATTTGAGAATTTTATCAAACATTTCATTTCTAAATAGGGCATTAGACTTTAAATTTGTAAGTGAAAAGTTTGACACATATCTTCCTACAAATTGCAAAATCAAAATGCCACAATTGTAGGCATCCGCTTGCACGTCATGTTGTATTTGAGCCGCTGAATAATTTACATTTAGCTTCAAACGTTTCAACATTTATAAATAATAATTTTTAAATACACGAGTGCTTTGAGAATTGCCAAAGGGGTCTAAAAATAGTATCTTTTGTCTTTTTTGATTAATAATTAAAATATAAAATTGATTTTTGTAACAATGAGGAATTATTATTAAAGTGGAATTTTTTTAATAAACCATCTTTAATTTCCTTTTCATTGTTAAAGCAATAATCATTAAGTTGACAAGGCAAATTTATAAAAGACTCCTCTCCATTTTCGTATACAATAGCTGTTAAGCAAGCTCCACAATTAAAGTGTTAACCAATTCCATTTAACGAAAATAAATCCTTAATAGTAAGGTAGTGCATAAAACGACTTGAATTGGGATCGAAGTGGACACATTTAAGCAATGATTCACAACTTAAAATGTACAGTTCTGAATTAATGTTTAAGTCACTATGTTGTTTTAAAATGGACGAATCTCTTTTACATTTGACTTCCATTTTAAAAGCACATTTGTCTTCTACGATTGTGTAGGAATGGTCAAGGCATATGGATGCTTCGTGACTTTGTTCGTTGTTAGACATTTGATCGAATTCTTTTTCAGTTTTTGATTTATATTTTTTCTTTTTAGGCCTTACAACTAGTTCATTAAATGGTTCCAGAATAGCCGGTTTCGCGAGTTCAACTTGTCTAGCAATGGAATTTGACAACTCATCCAGCTTACGGCTAAATCGTCCTTGCTTTAAGCCGTTTTTATACGCTGAACCCATTTAAAATGGGTAAACAGGGTATATTGTATTTGTGCAAATGTATGTAACAGGCAGAAGAAAGCATCTCCGACCCCATAAAGTATATATATTCTGGATCAGCATCAATAGCCGAGTCGATCTAGCCATGTCCGCCTGTCCGTATGTATGAACGCAAGGATATCAGAACCTATAAGAGCAAGAGACTTGAAATTTTAGCTGTAGGTCCTCCTAATGCCCGCGCAGATCGAGTTTGTTTCCGATATTCGATAACTTGCCCCGTTTCCAAGTAATCGATAAAAATCGATATTGAAGTCCTGTTTTTTGAGCAATTTCGGCAAATAATAGAATATTCTAGAATAGTATATATATATCAAGTATCTTTCATTTTATACCTATCGCCACCTCCCCGCTACCACCGAAAAGCTATAAATCAAGTTAATTATCCAACTTGTATTGCCCATCAATTTAAGCCACAATTTATATGCAATTGAATTTTTGAGAATACACAAATATTCTTTATTCTATTCTACATTAAGATGTACTGTCGAAAATTTCATTAAGATCGGTTAAGAAACACGAATTTATGTACGCACGTGTTTGCAGCATAGCTGCTGCGCTGCGCACACACACTTTCATGCGTGTTTGCTTTGAATTCTATCAACAGCATTGCAATTGCGATTGTATTGTTTTCTATGCTGCTATTTTAATGTTTTTTTTTCTCATTAAAGCTCAATTATTGGTGTAGCCGTTGAGTAGAGGCAGCGGTAAGTGGTGCGGTTAGTTGCGAGTTCGAACCCTGCCGAAGAAACAATTTTTGTTTTATTTTCATTTTTCTTTATTACTACTAAATCAAACGAGCGCGTAGCGCGAGCTGCATTTGTTGTTGGAAGAAGAGGGTTCAGGGTATCCCCTAGTCGGGAGCTCCCGACTAGAATCTCTTACTTGTTACTATTTGTCTTGATAACACTATATTTAAGTGTTTTAATTAATGATTTTATGGGCCCATTACTGGGTCTTTTATTGGATCTATCAGTAAAAGCACCTATAATATTGGTCCAAAACGGTGCGTAAACAATGTATTTATTAAAAATTAGTTTCTGAACCATTTTTCTAATTCTCCAATATTATTTATTGAATATGCACAGCCCAAGGCATTCCTTAAAAATGATCTGAGGTCAGTATTGTCCAAACCAACTCCTTCATCTATGTTGCGACACATAATTTTGCTGTAGTGGCTCGTACAAAATTGTACGCAGACTATTGGGAATGTGCGATTAAAATTATAAAAAAAATTAAAACAAATTTCATTATACGTCGCAAGATCAATGTTGTTATATTCTTTTAAAATGGCCCCAATTATTGCAAAACTTACATCAGTTATAATTCTTTTGCAAATTGTAATTTATTGTAATTTATTTTTTAAGCAAAACTCCCGCAATTCACATAGAAATCTGCCTATATCATACGATGTATTATTGGAGAGAATTGCATGGGCGACAGGAAATTTTTGTTAATTCTTTTTGGAGAAAATCGCACACAATTGATTTGATGTGGCCATAAATTCTTGGATACTCATTTCAGTATCCAAATTGTTGTAACCTGAAATTTTGCTCGGCAACCTTTCAAATTACTAACTAACTGAACTGTTCTATTTAAGCTATCATGAAAATTGTGGCATTTTTTCCGAAAAGCATTTTAAGTTCGCTTCGACAAAGCTTGCATCATTATTAAATTCAGACGGACAGTTCTTAGTCTCATTGAAACTAAAATTCGAGTTATTATTATCTATGTTAAAAATATTACTAATAATATTGCTAATTTCAAATTTATTGCTTACATGATTACCACCGTTAGATACGTCCTGGCGATCTTTTAAATAGTTAGCCTGAAACTGGTAAAACAATTTAAGAATTGGGTTAATAATAAATATTAAAGCTTTATGATTACTTACTCGTGTAAAACTTTTCATAATAATCTTTCGATTTTTAACATTAACTGACAGTTGAAAATCTGTCCAATTTCGCTCTATAAACTTGTTGTTATAAGTAATATAGATTGAAAATCAGTTGGACTTAAATTTTCAACTGGAGATATTATGTTTCTGGCAATGGCTGCTATAGGAACGATCGATCGAAAATTAAGTTGTTGTATGAACATTTTTTTGTTTTTCAAGATATCTTAGCCATACTCGGCATTAACTATTTTCCCTGTGCTTCTTAGACATGGGCAAAGCACTATGAGCATTATGAAAAGGTTGGGTCTGCAAAGGTGTTAAATCTACGTCGTGCCGAAGTTAGCCCTTCTTTCTCGTTTTTTTTATACCCTCAACCCATTCAAAATGGGTAATAAGGGTACAATGTATTTATGCAAATGTATGTAACAGGCAAAAGGAAGCATTTCCGACCCCATAAAGTATATATATTCTTGATCAGCATCAACAGCCGAGTCGATCTGTCCGTCCGTCCGTCCGTCCGTATGTATGAACGCAAGGATCTCAGAACCTATAAGAGCTAGAGACTTGAAATTTTAGCTGAAGATCCTCCTAGTCCATGCGCAGATCGAGTTTGTTTCCGATAATCGAAAACTTGCCCGTTTCCAAGTCATCGATAAAAATCGATATCGAAATCCTGTTTTTTGGGCAATTTTGGTAAATAATATGAGCTAGAGTCACTAAACTTGACATGTAGCTTCTAGAGTAGTATATAATACAAGTATCTTTCATTTTATACCCATCACCACCTCCCCGCTTCTACATCATAGCTATAAATCAAGTAAATAAACCAATTTATGATGCCCACAATATAAGCCACAATTTAAATGCAATTGACTTTTTGATAATACACGAATATATTATAGTACAATAAAATGCAGAAATTTCATCAAGATCGGTTAAGAAACACAGAAGTTATTAAATAAAGCAAGTTATTGCTGGCCTCAAGTTTGGGACAGCAAACGCAAATTCCAAGAATTTCTGTATACATGTACATACACACATTCATTCGTCTGCTTTGAATTCTATCAACAGCATTGCAATTGCGATTGTATAGTTTTCTGTGCTGCTATTTTAATCCGTTTTTTTTTTTCATTAAGACTTAGTTATTGGTGTGGCTATTGAGTAGAGGCGGCGGAAATTAGCGCGATCAGTTACGATTTCGAACCCTTCCTGGGAAAATGTTTTTATACCCTGAACACATTAAAAATGGTTAATCAGGGTATATTGTATTTGTGCAAATGTATGTAACAGGCAGAAGGCAGCATCGCCGATGCCATAAAGTATATTTATTCTTGATCAGCATCAATAGCCAATTCGATTTCGCCATGTCCGTCTATCCGTCCGTCCTTCCGTCCGTATGTATGAACGCAAGGTTCTCAGAACCTATAAGAGCTAGAGACTTGAAATTTTAGCTTTAGGGGTTCCTAGTCCATGGGCAGATCGAGTTTGTTTCCAATAATCGATAACTTGCCCCGTTTCCAAGTAATCGATAAAAATCGATATCGAAATTCTGTTTTTTGGGCAAATTGGGTAAATTCACCAAACTTTACATGCAGCTTCTATAATATTATACATGTATATATCGTTAACTTTCATTTTATAGCTATCGCCACCTGCCCGCTACCACCAAAAAGCTATAAATCATGTTAGTAAGTTAGTAAGCCACTTATATTATTTACTAATATGATTCATTAAAATAGTAACAGAAAATAGAAAGATACGTGAGAAAAAATACAAAAACAAACGAGAACGAATTGCTATCTTCGGCACACCGAAGATTTAATACCCTTGCAGACCCAACCTTTTCAAAATGCTTATAGTGCTTTGCCCGTATCTAAGAAGCACAGGGAAAATAGTTAATGCCGAGTATGGTTAAGATATCATGAAAAACAAAACAGGTTTCCGTACAACAACTTAATTTTCGACCGATCGTTCCTATGGCAGCTATATGATATAGTAGCCCGATGTGAAAAAGATTTTGCATAAGTGGAGGGAGCATAGTAAAACTAATAAATGCCGAGCTTGGTCAAGATATCTTGAAAAACAAAAAAAATTCCATACAACAGCATAATTTTTGACCGATCAGTTCCTATGGCAGCTATATGATATAGTTGTCCGATCTTAATAGGATTTTGCATATATATGGGGAGCGTAGTAAAACTAAGAAATACCGAGTTTGGTCAAGATATCTTGAAACACATAAAAATTTTCCATACAAAAACTTAATTTTCGACCGATCGTTCCTATGGCAGCTATATGATATAGTTGTCCGATCTTAATAGGATTTTGCATATATATGGGGAACGTAGTAAAACTAATAATTACCAAGTTTAGTAAAGATAACTTTATAAACAAAAATGTTTTTCATACAAGAACCTACTTTTTGACCGATCGTTCCTATGGCAGCTATATGATCTAGTGGTCCGATCCAGCTGGTTTTGACATATGAACTGCGTGCAACAGAAAGAGGGACTTCTGCTAAGTTTCATAAAGATAGATAAAACTGAGAGACTAGTTCGCATAGAAACAGACAGACGGACAGACGGACTTGGCTATATCAACTCGGCTGTTGATACTGATCAAGAATATATATACTTTATGGGGTCGGAGATGTCTCCTTCTATGCGTTACACAAAATATTATAATACCCTCTGCAAGGGTATAAAAATAGTCGGTTTTGCCGCTGTCAAACAATTGTTTTCACAACAATGTTTTGCATTCCTCTTTGCGCTAATGCAGTGAATAGCGGTAAATTTACAGTAACTTTTGCTTAGCATTTGTTATGCTTTACGCATCAGTCTTCTTATGTGCTGAAAATTTTCGTTTATTGCGCTTCAGAACTGAATTAGACAATTTTCAAAACGCCTGGGAAAAGGTTATCTTTCGAGGTGATTCAGTTAGTGTATTATAATTACCAATTGGGTAAAAGTGCGCGGGAATTATCAGAAATGTTTTCTGTAACCCGCAAGACCATTTACAATATTATCAATCGAGCTGAAAACGAGGGAAGATTGGAGCCAAAGAAATGAGCTGGTCGGAAGCAAAAACTAAGTAAACGCGCAGAGCGCGTATTGGTGAAAAAACTGGACGAAAATCCTATGCGTTCGACAAGAACACTTGCAAGGGAGCTGAAGGATGAGTTAAATCTAGTTGTATCCCATGAAACTGTACGTCAGGCCATACTACGGCACGAATACAAATCAAGAGCTGCTCGCAAGAAACCAATACTCTCTGATGTCAATGTTGGAAAACGATTGTCCTTCGCCACAATGCACCATAACCAACCTGCCGAATATTGGGATGACGTCATCTTCTGCGATGAGACCAAAATGATGTTGTACTAAGTGATGGGCCAACAAGAGTGTGGCGTAAGGCCCTAACTTCGTTAAAAAATCGCAACATCATTCCCACAGTCAAATTTGGCAAATTGTCTATAATGATTTGGGGGTGCATCTCAAGCCAAGGAGTCGGAGATTTGGCCTTTATTAAAAACACCATGAACGCACAGCAATATTTAAGTATTTTAAGGAACCAATTGACAAGCAGCGCGAATAAATTTGGGTTTATAAACAATAATATGCCGAATTATAAATTTTATCAGGACAACGACCCAAAGCATAAGGCACATAATGTACGCTTGTTGCTACTATATAACTGCCGTAAAGTCTTAGACACACCTGCGCAGAGTCCTGATCTCAATCCCATCGAAAATGTGTGGGCTTTGTTAAAGAAAAGAGTGGCTAAAAGGCATCCAAAAAACCAAACAGCACTTAAAACTGCTATACTAGAAGAGTGGCAGCAGTTACCGACCCATTATGACTTTAAAAAGCTAATTCATTCAATGAAAAGCCGCCTACACGAAGTCATAAAAGTCAATGGTGGCCATACAAAATATTAAATATAAGAAAAAAAGATAATTTCAGTTCCTTAAATAAATTTTATAATCACTCATGATAAATGTGTAAACAATTGTTTGACAGTGGAAAAACCGACCATTTTTTGTTTTTGTATTATTTCTCACATATCTTTATACTTTCTGTTACTATTTTAATGAATCCTATTAGTAAATATTATAAGAAACTATAATAAATTAAAAAAAAAATTGTTACCTTATTTAAAAGTAATAATTTTTGCTAAGAAAGTAAAAAAATATATATTTTTTTCAATGTGAAAACAATTTCTTGACACTGTACATTCATGCGCGTCTGCTTTGAATTCTATCAACAGCATTGCAATTGCAGTCGCCTTGAACTTCCGCGGAGATCGGTCGTGTTTTTATGCATCACAGGCAAAAAGCGAACAAAAAGTGACAGTGACACTAACTAAACCCGCCCAGGGCTTAACAAACAAATCGCGCCTGTAGAGCGCGACAAATCAAAAGTGCTGCCTCTGGCAGCCAAAGTGCCGAATTTTAACATTTAAAACGAAAAATTCTTGTTAATTATACAAAAGTGCAACCGCGTGCGAGCGTAAGAGAGCAAGCTTTAGCTAAGCTCAACTGCGCTCAGCTGATCGCCGTAGTGTGTGCGTGTGTGTGAGTGAGCAGAGCTTTCGTGAGAGAGCTTTTGCCAAGTCTCACTAACACTAGCATAGCACTAGCCAATAGGAGCGCAGCCAGTGCTGGCAAGTCAGTCACTACCCGTGACAGTGCTGACTCAACTCGCACCTGTTCACCAAAGTCACTTTTTACAAAAATACTGGTGATTTTTGTAACTAAGTGCAGGTTCTCATTACTACCATATTAATAATTATTAATAATAATAATTAATAACTAACACAAATGGCGTCAAACAATTTAAACCACCCTTGTCCTACGTCTCCAATCTACAACCCACCGGATAATGTTCATTCGCCATACGCTACGCTGTTGCGGGGGCACTACGCAGCCCACCACGTCATGCATCACCACGACTGCCTGTTCCTTAGGAACAACTACGGTAACGTCGTCCCTTGCACGTGGCATCAGCTCCCTGGGCCCCTCTACCCCGTCTCTCCCCAGCCCGGACCTCCACGCTCTCTTAAGCAAATACCCGCCCAAGACTGCAGCAAGTACCAAATACCAAAACGAACCGTTCAAGCCCAAAAAAGGCGCCGCTAAAAAAAGAGAAGGTGGTGTTCTCTCACCTAGTATATCTCGCAAGAAGGCGAGCACCACCAAAGCCAAAAAAGGCAGCCAAAACCGGTTTTCGGCCTCTGTGACGAAGACGAAAGCCACATGGACACGGAGGTAGAGCATACTGCCAATAACAACGTCGCTAACGGTGTAGATGAAGATGATAGACCATCCACCTCGCATGCAGCACGCGCAAGGGCCAGCAGACAACAAATGACAAGCCAGAAGCTCGCCACCCCCCTGCAACCCACTCTGACGGCGCCCCTTAACGAGCGCCCTACCACTAAGGTGCCCAGAATAACTGTGCCAGGCATCGTCAGCTTCACCACATTCTGCAAGGAATTGGACAGCATCGTAGGCGAGAACACCTACACCGTGAAAGCGCTCAACTCTGGCGACTGCATCATCCAATGCCGCAACTCGGACGACTACAGAGAGGTGGCAAGGCACCTTCGCGAGAGCGGTTGTGTGTTTCACCACCACCAACTTACAGAGGACCGTCCATACCGCATAGTCCTAAGAAATATACACCACGAGATCCCATCTGAAGATATCTCAGCGCAACTGGCAGACAAGGGGCACCATGTTGTCCGCATATACACCCCGCGTAGCAGAGTCAATAACGAGCCACTCAATATGAGGTTTGTTGACCTGAGGAAGGCGGACAACAACGGTCTCATTAAATCCATAACTGTGTTATGCAGACATAAAGTCTCGTGGGAGAAGCCTCGCAAGACGTCGGGCCCAGTTCAATGTAGCAGATGCCAAGAATACGGGCACACCAAGTCCTATTGCTCGAGACACCATGTGTGCAAGGAGTGTGGCGACAACCATCCAACAAGCGAATGCACACTTGGTAAAGATGAGGATCGGTGCTGCTACCACTGTGGCGAACCACACGCAGCAAACTTCAGGGGCTGCAAGAAGTACCTGCAATATTCTTTCCAGCAAAAAAATCAGCACAAGGCAATTGGCAGAGATGCAAGCCGCTCCAAGGATCGTCGCCCCGAAACAGCCCCTCCAGCCCGTAGCTTCGCTCCCGGCCAGCAATCGTTTGCTAGCGTCCTACGCGGTAGCCAGCCCACCGAGCACAGGGCTCGCTCATCGTCTCGCAGAAGGAATACAGGCAGCATTCCCAGTCGATCCCATCCAGTCGCTGGCAACAGTTCCAACTTAGCCCTCGAGCTCAGGTTGGAGCAACTGTTCGCCAGGTTCGACAAAATGACATCTCTAGTAGAGACCCTACTTCAAGCGCTAAACACTATGCTTATTAATAGCACAAAAAATAACAGTGTCCAAAATGAACTCCATTAGGGTAGCACTGTGGAACGCCAACGGAGTCCTTTCCAAAGCGAATGAGATTTCAGCCTTCATCGAGCTTCATCACATCGATGTGTTTCTGCTCACGGAGACTCATTTCTGCTCCCGCATCACTTTCAGGGTGCCAGGCTACACTCTCCACACCGCCAACCACCCAGACAACAGCCAACATGGAGGAGCAGCAATACTGATCAAGTCGTCCTTGTCCCACCATCCACTTGAGTCGTCCTGCCACTGGCATATGCAAGCCGCTATTATCCGACTCGGATCCGTCAGAGGCGACTTCAACCTTGCTGCTGTATACTGCCCCCCGGCCATAAGAGTGACGGAGGCACACTTCGAAACCCTTTTCGACCAGCTCGGCACAAAATTCCTAGCTGGGGGAGACTGGAACGCCAAACATCGCTGGTGGGGAAACTACCGGATGTGCCCCCGAGGGAGAACGCTCTTCTCTACCATTGAGACCAAAGGCATCGAGGTTATAGCCACCGGAGAGGCAACGTGCTACCCATATAGAGCTATTGCAACACCAAGTGCACTCGACTTTGGACTCTACAAGGGATTCAGACAGGAGCAGCTTAGAATAAGAAGTCTCCTGGACCTGACCTCGGATCACCTCCCACTACTGATCGAGCTAGACGAGACTCCCAAGCCGTTCGTTGGCACCCGCAAAATGCTCCCGCCGCGCTCTAACTTGGACGTCTACCGGGCCCACCTCGAGGACACCTTAGAACTCAACGTCACCATAAGTACGGCAAGTGAACTGGAAAGCTATGCAGACCCCCTCACAACAAAAATTACGGAAGCTGCCAGACGTGCAGCCCCGCAAACTCTGCATTGCACTCACACCCCCCGAAACTCCCTACTTAACCCAGAAGCCAGGAGTCTCCTTGCCGACAAAAGACGTCTAAGGAGGCTGTACATCCGCAATGGAGATCCCTCTGCCAAGGCGGAAATGGTCAGCACGTCAAACCGGCTCCGTCGACTGCTGGCTAGGACCCGAAGAGAAAACTTTGACAGCCTCCTAGAAGCAGCTGGGCACGACGGCAATAGCACCTTCTCAGTGTGGAAACTCACCAGACACATTAAAAGGCAATCAATTTATACCTCCCCGATCATGGATTGCTCTGGCCTCTGGCTGCGATCGGACGAGGAGAAGGCCAATGCGTTTGCTGACCACCTGGAAGCGATTTTTACGCCCTTCCACTTCGCAAATGTTGCACAGCGCCGTAAAGTGGCTGAAACACTTGATGCGCCACTGCAGATGGCTCTCCCAATAAGGAGCATATCCCCCGCGGAGGGGGGAGCTGAAGAAGACCCCTGGACGCGACGAAATTAACAACAGAGCAGCCAAGGCACTCCCACGCAAAGGCATCATGGCGCTGCCGTTAATGTTCAATTCAATGCTCAGGCTTGGTCACTTCCCGAAGCGGTGGAAATGTGCAAACATTATTATGATCGCCAAACCCGGAAAGCCGCTAACTCAGCTGAAATCTTACCGCCCTATAAGCCTGCTGCCAACGCTTTCCAAAGTCTTTGAGCGACTTCTACTAAGCCGACTTCTAGAGCTCGACGAGGTCACGCGCCTGGTCCCGGACTATCAGTTTGGCTTCAGAAAGTCTCACGGCTGCCCCGAGCAGGTCCACCGGGTAGTAAACCATGTACTGAATTCGAAGAGAAGCAATACTGCGTCGGAGTGTTTCTCGACGTCAAACAAGCATTCGACAAGGTCTGACATAATGGCCTTCTGTCCAAGGTCAAAGCCCTACTCCCTGCGCCATATTTAAGTATCCTGAGCTCCTTCTTGGCAGAACGCACCTTTAACGTGGCAGTTAAAGACCAAAGGTCGGCTATCAAAGGCATTAGAGCAGGTGTCCCACAAGGCAGCGTCCTCGGCCCGATGATGTACACGCTGTACACGGTGGACAAAGCAGTGCAGCCTTCAACCCCGCGAGACTGCTGGTGGCAACGTACGCGGATGACACCGCCTTCCTAGCTTCGCACGACCACCTGCAAGCCGCAACAAATGCAGTGCAAGACTGCCTGCTGCAGATCGAAAGTTGGACAGCTAATTGGAACATCGCCATAAATTGTGCCAAGTCCGCCTGCGTCACATTCACGCTGCGCCCAGACAGTTGTCAGGGGCTTCGGTTCAATGGAAGAACCATTGAGCACACCAGCTCATTTTGCTACTTGGGCGTCCACTTGGACCGAAGGCTCATATGGGGATCTCACATCACAGCAACAAAAGCAAAATGTATAAGAAGACTCCAAAAACTCGACTGGCTCTTGAAACCGCAAAGCAAGCTCCACATTTCCACAAAGGCGCTGCTTATTAAAACGATGGTAACGCCCATCTGGACATACGCCATCCAAGTCTGGGGCACGGCGTCAGCACACCAGCTGCATCGTTTAAGAGTTGTCCAAGCCAAGGCAGCAAGGTTGCTGGCCTGCCATGGTACGTAACAACCGACGCCATCGAACGTGACCTCCGCCTTACAAAGGTCGGAGACCAACTGAACTTTTTCAGCAGCCGATACGCCGAGAAGCTGCTGCAGCACCCGAACGCGGCCGCCAGGGCCCTGGCTGATGCCTTCAGCGAGAGGCGCCTCCGAAGGCTACACCCCGACGACCTACCCACGAGGCGTATTATTTAAGAATGTAAATAACATCACTGTAAATACTACATAAGTTACATTATAGTAACTATAAACCAATACTAATTATTCGCTTGGTAGAGATCAGAAGGCACTGATCGATTCCAGCGCAAAATAAACGGAAGAAATATTAAAAAAAGAGCATTGCAATTGCGATTGTATAGTTTTCTGTGCTGCTATTTTAATCCTTTTTTTTTTTCTTTAAGACTTAGTTATTGGTGTGGCTATTGAGTAGAGGCGGCGAAAAGTATGGCGGTCAGTTACGAGTTCGAACCCTTCCTGGGAAAATGTTTTTATACCCTGAACCCATTAAAAATGGTTAATCAGGGTATATTGTATTTGTGCAAATGTATGTAACAGGCAGAAGGAAGCATCGCCGACCCCATAAAGTATATTTATTTTTGATCAGCATCAATAGCCGAGTCGATTTAGCCATGTCCGTCCAGCCGTCCGTCCTTCCGTCCGTATGTATGAACGCAAGGTTCTCAGAACCTATAAGAGCTAGAGACTTGAAATTTTAGCTGTAGGTCCTCCTAGTCCATGGGCAGATCGAGTTTGTTTCCAATAATCGATAACTGGCACCGTTTCCAAGTAATCGATGAAAATCTATATCGAAATACTGTTTTTTGAGCAAATTGGGTAAATAATAAGAGCTAGATTCACCAAACTTGATATGTTGCTTCTATAATAGTATATATATATCATTTATCTTTCATTTTATAGCTACCGCCACCTCCCGGCGACCCCCTAAAAGCTATAAATCATGTTAGTAAGCTAGTAAGCCACAATTTAAATGCAATTGTCATTTTGTGCAAATGTATGTAACAGGCAGAAGGAAGCATCTCCGACGCCATAAACCATAAACGACGCCATATTCTTGTTCAGCATCAACAGCCGAGTCGATTTAGCCATGTCCGTTCGTCCGTATGTATGAACGCAATGATCTCAGAATCTATAAGAGCTAGAGACTTGAAATATTAGCTGTAGATCCTCCTAGTCCATGCGCAGATCGAGTTTGTTTCCAATAATCGATAACTTGCCCCGTTCCCAAGTAATCGATGAAAATCTATATCGAAATCCTGTTTTTTGAGCAAATTGGGTAAATAATAAGAGCTAGATTCACCAAACTTGATATGTTGCTTCTATAATAGTATATATATATCATTTATCTTTCATTTTATAGCTACCGCCACCTCCCGGCTACCCCCTAAAAGCTATAAGTCATGTTAGTAAGCTAGTAAGCCACAATTTAAATGCAATTGTCATTTTGAGAATATACGAATATTTTATATTACAATAAGATCTACTACTGAAAATGTCATCAAGATCGGTTAAGAAACACTAGTGAAAATGTGTTTTGACCTGCAAATACGTGCAGCAGCAAGCGCAAATTCCAAGAATTTCTGTATATGTACATGTACGCACACACATTCATGCGCGTCTGCTTTGAATTCTATCAACAGCATTGCAATTGCGATTGTATTGTTTTCTGTGCTGCTATTTGAATTCGGTTTTTTCTTATTAAGACTTAATTATTGGTGTGGCTATTGAGTAGAGGCGGCGGAAAGTATCGCGGTCAGTTACGAGTTCGAACCCTGCCGAGGGAACTTTTTTTTTAATTTATCTTCATTACTACTAAATCAAACGACCGCGCAGCGCGAACTGCAGTTGGTGTATATAAGAGGGTTCAGGGTATCCCCTAGTCGGGAGCTCCCGACTAGAACCTCTTACTTGTTATACACTGAACCTATTAAAAATGGGTAAAAGGGGTATAATGTATTTGTGTAAATGTATGTAACAGGCAGAAGGAAGCATCTCCGACCCTATAAAGTATGTATGTATATTCTTGATCAGCATCAATAGCCGAGTTGATCTAGCCATGTCCGTCTGTCCGTCCGTCCGGTTGTCCGTCTGTCCGTCCGTATGTATGAATGCAAGGATCTCAGAACCTATAAGAGCTAGAGACTTGAAATATTAGCTGTGGGTCCTCCTAGTCCATGCGCAGATCGAGTTTGTTTCCGAAAACTTGCCCCGTTTCCAAGTCTTCGATAAAAATCGATATCAAAATCCTTTTTTATTGGGCAGTTTTGGTAAATAATATGAGCTAGAGTCACCAAACTTGACATGTAGCTTCTAGAGTAGTATATATCATAAGTATCTTCCATTTTATACCCATCACCGCCTCCCTGCTTCTACCTAATAGCTATAAATCAAGTAAATAAACCACTTTATGTTGC
Source organism: Drosophila montana (assembly GCF_035044405.1). Classification (NCBI taxonomy): domain Eukaryota; kingdom Metazoa; phylum Arthropoda; class Insecta; order Diptera; family Drosophilidae; genus Drosophila; species Drosophila montana. Next base: position 4,905 of record NW_026997341.1, on the reverse strand, counting down.
CCACAATATAAGCCACAATTTAAATGCAATTGACTTTTTGATAATACACGAATATATTATAGTACAATAAGATGTAGAAACTTCATCAAGATCGGATAAGTTTCAAGTTTGGGGCAGCAAGCGCAAATTCCAAGAATTTCGGTATACATGTACGCACACACATTCGTGCGCGTCTGCTTTGAATTCTATCAACAGCATTGCAATTGCGATTGTATTGTTTTTTGTGCTGCTATTTGAATTCGGTTTTTTTCTCATTAAGACTTAGTTATTGGTGTGGCTATTGAGTAGAGGCGGCGGAAATTACCGCGATCAGTTACGAGTTGGAACCCTTCCTAGGAAAGTGTTTTTATACCCTCAACCCATTAAAAATGGGTAAAAATGGTATAATGTTTTTGTGCAAATTTATGTAACAGGCAGAAGGAAGCATCGCCGACGCCATAAAGTATATATATTCTTGATCAGCATCAACCGCCGAGTCGATTTAGCCATGTCCGTCCGTCCGTATGTATGAACGCAAGGATCTCAGAACCTATAAGAGCTAGAGACTTGAAATATTACCTGTAGGTCCTCCTAGTCCATGCGCAGATCGAGTTTGTTTCCGATAATCGAAATCTTGCCCCGTTTCCAAGTCATCGATAAAAATCGATATCGAAATCCTGTTTTTTGGGAAGTTTTGGTAAATAATTTGAGCTAGAGTCACCAAACTTGACATGTAGCTTCTAGAATAGTCATAAGTATCTTTAATTTTATACCCATCACCACCTCCCCGCTTCTACCTCATAGCTATAAGTCAAGTAAATAAACCAATTTATGCTGCCCACAATATAAGCCACTATTTAAATGAAATTGATCTGTTGATAACACAAGAATAGTCTCTAGTACAACACAATGTACTTTAGAAAATTTCAGTAAGATCGGTTAAGAATCACGAAAGAAAATGTGTTTTGCCAGCTCACGTGTTTGCGGCAGCAAGCGTAAATTGCAAGAACTTCTATTTACATGGACACACATTCATGAGCGTCTTCTTTGAATTCTATCAACAGCATTGCAATTGTGATTGTATTGTGTTCTGTGCTGCCATTTTAATTGTTTTTTTATTTCTCATTGAGACTTAAGTATTGGTGTGGCTGTTGGGTAGATTCGGCGGCAAGTGGTGTGGTCTGTAGCGGATTCGAGCACTAACGAGGGAACTATTTTTTATTTTTGGCTGGTGTGGCTGTTGGGTAGAGGCGGCAGCAAGTAATGCGGTTAGTCGCGGGTTTGAACCCTTCCAAGGGATTCTTTATTATCCCTAAAGATAACGAGCGCGTAGCTCGAGGTGCATTTGGTGTTGGAAGAAGAGGGTTCAGGGTACCCACTAGTCGGGAGCTCCCGACTAGAACTTCTTACTTGTTTTGTTTTAATTTATCTTTATTGCTACTAAAGCAAACGAGCGCGTAGCGCGAGCTGCATTTGATGTATATAAGAATAAGAGGGTTCCGGGTATTCCCTAGTCGGGAGCTGCCGACTAGAACCTGTTACTTGTTTATGATGTTGGGTAGTTGTTGTTTGGTTAGTGCTTATGCTGAGCTCATGTCTTATTTTTGGCTGATTTCGCCTAATGACTTTTACATAAGCGTTTTAAAATAAATTTTCAAATTTACACTTTGTGCTATTATCAATAACATCACTTAAAATATATGTACTTTCTGTTCCATCAAAATTTTCTTCTTATACTTCAATACTAGTGATTTCTTTATTCTCCGGAACTTCACTAACATGCTTATTAATTTTTACTGCACTGTTTCCTTTATATTATAATCACTTTTTCAATCCCAGTTTGATTATAGATAATTTCATCACTAAACACTTCATCTCTATCAGGTTCGAACGTAACCACTCCATTGTCAACTATCTCATCACTAACAGTTTCCATACAAATCACTTCATTGCTAACTATTTCATCACTTATTATTTTATTACTAACTATTTCATAACTAACAATTTGATCTCTAACAGTTTTGCTACAAACAGTTCCATCACTAAGTAAATCATCACTAATAGTTTCATTACTGAGTTTTTCATTATTAACGATTTCATCATTTAACGAGAAAGAAGGGCTATATTCGGCACCTCGAAGATTTAATACCCTTGCAGACCCAACCGTTTCATAATGCTCACAGCCCTTTGCCCGCATCTAACAAGCACGGGAAAAATAGATAAAGCCAATTACGGTTAAGATATCTTGAAATACAAAAAGTTTTTCAGACAACTTACTAGCTTTAAAACTGAGAGACTAGTTCGCATAGAAACAGACAGACGGACATGGCTATATCGGCTGTTGATACTGATCAAGAATATCTGTATATCTTTTATGGGGTCGGAGATGTCTGCTTCTATGCGCTACACATTCTACGACAAAATTAAAATACCCTCTGCAAGGGTACAATAAACATTTATTAACGTTTTCTTCATATAACATAAGATTTTTTCAAAATTTTTCAATTTACTTTCACCTAAACCTACATGCGAATTTGCATCTGGTCTCCGCTTAACTTCTAATGACACAAACTTTTCTTTTAATAATGAAATAGGGCTGTCAGAGGTATTGAGGCATTCTGTAATTATTGATTTGTTAAATGAGTTACTAAATTGAATTCGTAAGTATCTTACATATTTGTTTTCAATAGCAGACTTTTTATTCGGATATCCTGATATTAAATGAACCTTTGATCCGCACGCATAGCAATATTTTAGCTCCCGTTTAGGCTTTAAGCAATCTTTGGCCCAATGGCCTTGAAATTGCAATTGTAGCAACGTTATTGTTTGTCCGCCTGTGCTTTCTGTGCAGCTTTTTTTTCCTACATTGTTTCGTGCCTGTTTGGTTCGTAACTTTATAGCTGCAAGCTCACGTTTGAGCCGGATTGGTAAAACAATGCATGCTAGCTTGAGTGCGCAAATTTTCGCAAGGTATGCCTCGAATAAGACCAATGCACCTCATCTGGATTCCAAACCCGATCCTCAAACTTTTGTCGTAGTTCCGACTTCGAAAATCCTCTTCCGAACGCCAAAACCAATTGGCTTAGAATCTGGTCAATCGGACCTATGATGCGCATAGGTCTGCATGCAACCACTTCAAAGTAATACCTTTCAATTTGCTAATACAAAGCAAGTGCTGTTGCATCTCAATAACCTTTAGATTTTGGCCACATTGGAGAGCTGCATTACCCATTTACGCACCTCATTTTAACATGCATGCATTTAAGATAACACCGACAGCGTTGTCAATTTCGTCAATTCTTCCAGCACTAGCGATTCCAGCTGCACCAGCGTTGCCATCTGTCGACCGCGATCTTTCTTCAGTGTGACCATCTCCTAGCTGCAAGAAATGGCGGACTTCACTCTCCTCTCCTCCCCCTTCGTTCCAGTAGATTTTCCGGTTGTTGTTCACCGTAACTTGAAGTTCTTCTAGGATTTTTCGAGACGCCTCATTTTCAGGATGCATCGATTTTCGCAACTCGGAGTCATTTGCAGTCTCGTCACGCTGCTGTTGCATTGTGATTTTCAGCTCATTTTAGGCCTCGATTGTCTGCTCTTGGTTGCTTTTACCTCCAAGTTGCTCTGCAGCAACGTCTCGCATATCGGCTGGTACTTGACTTAATCTCGTCATTAGCTCAGTTTTTGTACCCGTTGTTGGCAAATGTAGTAATGCAAACCAACTTTTCAACGTCGCTATTGACACATCATTTACATTTATTTTTTCCATTTTTCAGAGTTAATCCCACTTCTTATTTTGTAGTAGTATGTAATATTTTTTATTCAACTTATTTTAGGGCTGTCTATTTTTACAAACGTCTTCTTACTTTTAGCGCTGTCGACAGACTGCTCTCACACACCATAACGGCAGCCACTTTTCTTATCAATTGTAAGATCGACAAACAATCGAATGTGAATTTGAATGTAATCAATGTAAGCATATTATATGATGTAGTAATAATTAGCATGTAAGATTCTACTGTGATATAGCATTAAGTGTCCCACTGTAAAAATAACTGTAATCACATCGAAGGCTTCGCTCAGAGAGCGAAACGTTCGATGCTCTTACTCTCGCTCTGACACGAGTATAAGAAAAACGAGAACGATGGTGAAATAAAATGATCTGCGACGACATTCTGAAAGTGACGCGCACAAGAACGGTTGCATTTTATTTGCGTCAGGCCATTCCTACAAATTCAGAAGTGGTCACGGAATTAAACCTACAAAATCATTCAAATAAATTCAAACTTATTAATATTAGTTATTTAATAACTTGATTATGGAATCACGTGTGGGTAATGCTTCGGTGTACCCAACACACATATGGAATGCCCAAATAATTCGGGGATGGTATCTATTCCACGTAGTTTTTTCTCAAGATTCCATTTACGGCGGCGGAACTTGAATTTATAGCGTATTTTATTAAATATAAGCAATTAAAAGTGGCGATAGCGCGGTGGTAGCACGATTGTAAAGTATCGTGCAGCAACGATACTACTTCACGATGAATTTCCGATAATTTTTTAACTATCGTCAGCGCTTTGAGATGAGCGAATAAGAGCTGCTAACTATCGATGATGAATCATTAAAAATATCGAATTTTCGATTTGGCGGAGGCTATTTTGCATTTAAAGTGTATGAAACTAAAATACCAAAAATACTATTGACATTTGCAATATTTTGTTTTCAATAATTAAATATACATTTAATTGTAAATTTAACTTGAATATTTTGTAATTAATGTAAGCTATTAAATGTGGTTATATAATAAATTTAAAAAATAATAATATATATAAAAATTTATTTATTAATTATATTTATGTTTAATATTATTAATAGAATTTTAAGATTAATTTTTAAAATATGTATAAATGACTAGCGTTTACAATT
>NW_026997340.1:0-4110 GCF_035044405.1 Drosophila montana | reverse complement strand
ATAAAGATAAATAAAATAAATAAGATGCAAACCAAATACAAAAAAGGAGCGATTATATATATATAGCATATTGTGTCTAATAAAATTGCATGCATTTTTTATTGTTAAGCTTAATATTTAATAAAAATACCCATACACATAAAAATATATAATCAAACTAGAAATTATTTAATGGTTGTTTTCTTATAGCTTTGAATATATGCATGTACACCTATATAAAATAGCTTGCCTACATGCATAACTGTATTATGTCATACCCTCTTCTTCACTCTCTTGCTCTAGCTTTCATTGTTATCGTCACACGACAACAACAAAAATAGACACTTTTCGCTTTCACTTTGCTCGTTTTGCTCTTAAAATAACACACGTTTCTGTGCGACCAACCGAATGTGTCCTGTTAAGATATTACTGTTAGAAATAACAGCGGCATTGCACAAGCAAATGTACAAACAGAGTACACATTTACACAATTACGGCAACAAAAACAAACTAATTACTAGATGATTTATTTACTATGTCGGCTGAATTCAAGCAATACCTCACATCTGTTGGCGTCAAATATCAAAAGTTATCAGCACCCTATCACCCCGCAACAAACAATCAAGCAGAAAGAAATGTCCAAACGGTAAGAAGTGCACTAAAGGCAATGGAAACGACATCCAGCACACTTAAAAGAAACGTAATCGAATTCTTACAGCAATACAGAAACGCTCCGCATAGCACAACTGGCGAAGCTCCAGCGAAACTTTTCTTGGGTCGAAAATTACGTACACGACTGGATTTGATCAGACCAGAAACCATCAAGGAAAAGGTATCAGCAAAACAATTTTTAAAATGCAAGCAATCGTGGCGCCAATTTGAGATTAAGGATGTAGTTTACTTCATTTCTGGAAACCCACGAATGGATAAGTGGATACGAGGAGAGATCGTAAGACGTTTGGGCGACCTTCATTATGAAATTCGACACAACAATAAATGCCATAAAAGACATATCAACCAGATGCGAGGCACAGGGTAGAAGGAGGGAAGACAACAACAACAAAATATAGAGGGAAGGAATCCAGAAAATACACCTTACTACACAGCAGTGAACATCAGAAAAACTAGAAATTTACCACCTGCTTATAATATAGCAGATCAGAGACAAAGGGAGTACAGTATCGGATCAGATTTAACGACCGACAATAGACAGGGCAGTCAGGCCGACGATAATGATAGCTTCAGAACACCGAAAGCTTCGCGCACAACTGAAAATAATAATTCACTAAATCAAGGGCATCGACAATTTTACGGGGATCGTCAACACCTATAGAAACACCAATGCGAACAGAGCAAAGTGTACGTCGCTCGATTCGAGTTCATAAACCAAGAATGATATTCTCACCAGTCCCTTAGAAGGGGAAGAAATGTTATGTCTGACTTTAATCACTAACCAAATAACATATAGACCGGACAAACCGTACTTTTGAGGGTGACATTCGATATTTCTGCGGCTGGTCCACACTCGCCTTCGTTTTTGTTCGGGTTCGAGACATGCCCGCATGCTCTCAGAGCAAGAGCGTAAAAATACATATGGCCTGTGTCGGGGAACGGCAACGCTGTCTTTTTACTCGCTCACTCTACAAGAAACTGCTGTGGCTTACTCTCATCCATATGATTTGTGCGATAGAACGGCATCGCTGTTTTTTATCTCGCTCCCACTACAGGAAACTGCTTTGGCTTACTCTCAATGCTCTTTCAATTTGTCTATGTACCGTTTAAATGTTTGTGTGTGTATTTGTCCGCACAAGCAAAAATGCCCACAAATTCAATTTTTCTCAAAAGTCGGTGGCAAATCTTCCCTTTTGAGGGGACGAGTAATATGAAATAATGAAAGGGTTTGCCAAGTCGATGCGAAATTCTTTCTTTTTAGCTCGTTCTTTTTCGAAAGGGTACCTAAGCGTTGGCATGTGTGCATTTAAAAGTTTTTGGACTTGCTATTCACGCATACTTGCGTATTTTGTGTATGGATAGAAGCATTTATGCGCATGTGTGCCTGTTGGTCGCTGCCTGCCTGTCCGATAAGGGGTCTACATTCATTCATCAATTCAAGCCCTAAATCATAAAAAGAAGGGCGCGCGACAGACGCGTGCCAATAATGATATTTTTTAATTTTGCGCCCATGATCAGCCCATTCACACACATTTGTGTCTCTGTGTGTGTGTAGAGCTCGAAATTCAGAAGTCCAAAAATATTGCCAAATTTGCATCGGACAGGCAGGCAGCGACCAACAGGCACACATGCGCATAAATGCTTCTATCCATATACAAAATACGCAAGTATGCGTGAATAGCAAGTCCAAAAACTTTTAAATGCACACATGCCAACGCTTAGGTACCCTTTCGAAAAAGAACGAGCTAAAAAGAAAGAATTTCGCATCGACTTGGCAAACCCTTTCATTATTTCATATTACTCGTCCCCTCAAAAGGGAAGATATGCCACCGACTTTTGAGAAAAATTGAATTTGTGGGCATTTTTGCTTGTGCGGACAAATACACACACAAACATTTAAACGGTACATAGACAAATTGAAAGAGCATTGAGAGTAAGCCAAAGCAGTTTCCTGTAGTGGGAGCGAGATAAAAAACAGCGATGCCGTTCTATCGCACAAATCATATGGATGAGAGTAAGCCACAGCAGTTTCTTGTAGAGTGAGCGAGTAAAAAGACAGCGTTGCCGTTCCCCGACACAGGCCATATGTATTTTTACGCTCTTGCTCTGAGAGCATGCGGGCATGTCTCGAACCCGAACAAAAACGAAGGCGAGTTTGGACCAGCCGCAGAAATATCGAATGTCACCCTCAAAAGTACGGTTTGTCCGGTCTATATGTTATTTGGTTAGTGCTTTAATTTAAGCTACTATCGATATATATGTATATAATCTTAGCATGTAAGTTATCGCGCGATTGAATTGCGATCTCTAGCTTCTCCTTATAATGAAATAGCTTAATAGCCTTTCTCCACTGGGCTTAAAAATGTCACATTTTCAAGTTTTACATATTGGTGTTCCACCGGTTTTCGGTAACATGTGAGTGGCAAAAGTACTGTTTCTTTAAATAAACAGCTGATCGAGTTGCTTTAATTTACATAAGCGACGCACAGATTTCCTTCCAAAAGTCAAATAATACGGCCCCGAAGTAGGGGCTCTGTTTAATTGACTCTTTGCGAGATTTGGCCAACTTTAAATGTTAAAAACGGTGGTATTAATATTTTAAAATTATAATTTAAAGTTACCGCTTGCCTTCGTTGCAATATCAGCTGGTTTATGTTTACATTTTTCACAACATCGATAGAAATCTCGATTAATCATCGCAAAATACACGAAAAGTTCGGGGCGAATTTACACATTTTTAAAAAATGAGACATTTTTAAAAATGTGTGAAATGTGTTTTCTTATGGGGAAACGTATAGGCCGCAATTTACACATCTTGCAAAAATGTGACTTTTTCAGAAATGTGTTCAGTGGGCAGAGGCTATAACTCACGACATGTGAAATTACCTAAGTTACATAAAGATGAACTAAGAACACAAAAGTGTATCAATATAAAAAAGAATACAATTCTTTTCTAGCCGAACAACACAAATAAAGGACTTCACCGTTGGGAACAACGTGGTAGAACAAATATTATAAATATTAAATTGAGCGATTGGCTCCTCACACGTTCGCGCACGATAGTACTATATATGTATATATATATGTTACCACGCTGGAAAAAAATGGCATGTTGTAAAGAAGCTTATATAAAAAAAGAAATTTGTAGGAATCAAATCGCTTAAGTACACTTAGCCTACCTAAAGAGCTCTCTGGGGCACTAAGGGCGATGGAAATAAATGATTTTTTTGTATATATGTAAGTATATATGTATGGATCGTGTGGATTCGAAATCACTTCGTTTTTTCATTTCTTCTTCTTAGATGGCAGACGCAATAGTGTTTGGGGACGTTCCCTCCCGTTACAGGATTAATTGCTAGTTTCGTTGACGTTTATTTTATTGTCTTATTGTTTTTATACCCTGAACCAAAGACAATATAAACACTATGATGAGTAACGCCATACAACAAAATGCTACAA
>NW_026997339.1:0-2586 GCF_035044405.1 Drosophila montana | reverse complement strand
TACTTTGGCAGTTGGATGGCGACGGCCAGATACACTTCTGGTGTGAACAGTCTGGAATAAAAAAGCCCCAGACCTAGAGCCAGTAGTAGAGATGTCAATGTGTTAAATTTCACCGGCAAACATTGGTATTGGCGTTTTCCCAAGTTTTTGCATATTAGGGTGGCGGTCATACTGTGCCATTGTGCCGACTTTGTTGTTTAAGATAGCCTCATAAGCCCACTCAGCTTTTTTCGGAAAATAATAATAACGAAGGATTGGTTTCACATTTTCCTGGGCTATTCGGGCTGCTCTATGCGCAGAATTATGCTCGGGTGATTATCTCTACTTACTCAGTTTTGTCTGTAATGTCTGACCCAACTATCCAAAGTTGAAATGTCACCTTAAAAAAAATTTATAACATCTTGATTTACTACATACATTTACTACTACTGCTTTGTCCGTTAAGTGAACGATGTGGCGAGTTTACACTGTGGATGGTCGGGCTGCGGCTCATCTAGTCGTGAATTTACATTCTGTCCGGACAGCTCAACTGCTACGAAATTTTCTTTTCCCGACTTACAGTTTATCTTTGCATTATGATCTAAATAAATAATGTTAAATGTTACTGAGAGCCCTTACAGTTATCTTTCGTTGGTAACACAGTGCGTTGGGTCTTCCTCCATAGAATAGAACTGCTTCGATACCGTTCGTGGATGCGTCGGTGGTCATGCCGAAAGTTTTTTTAAACCCGACGCCAAGATAAGCATTCTTAAGCATTCGAACGTTTTACTCTGTTATTTTCGTTTATTATACTGTATATGTTTACTGACTGTTGCATTTTCCCCGTTCAGTATATTATTTAATGGCCTCACTATGGATGAAAAGTCCTTTAGTAATACCCTGTAATAACTTTCCAGGCTTAGAAAATTGCTTTAACCTTTTCTGTATTAGTTTTTGCGCCTTCTCTTGTTACAATGGCGCACAAATACTCGTCGCTTTCTTTCAAAATGTTTTCTTTGCTCGTAAAGCATCGCCTCAGACCACTGTGTTGAGCTGGGGGCTCCCTCGGGCTCACGGCTCATGATTTTATTCGTAACAAGTGTCGGCCTTCTTTCAACCTCGACATAGTATTGAATAATGCTCAAATCAGCTTGCTTGGCCATCTCTAATCCCTGCCTGAGGATAAGTAGCCAGTCAATTATAGAAATTATTACGTCAAAATTAAGTGTCATGTTATGTGAGTCAAGCAATGGTCTTGCCACTGCTCTGATCTTATTTCTTATGATAGCTTTATAATGAGCTTCACTACCTCTATATGGCTTAAAGATTTCAGATACATCATCATGTTCATCCTGGTGATCATCGAACTCCAGGACTGATTTTACTATAACTTATTTCACCTGACATTAAATGTCTAAATCAAAAGTTATCATTTGAAAGACTTCTACCTTAGGAGATTTTATTCGCTACTGCTGATTTACTGCGTTGAGTTCTGCCAGCAACTATTAGTTCAATCGCTTTTATTGTTCACTTAGTGCACCGTTCACAGCGCCTTCTATCAAAGCCTTCAACTGACTTGGATCCATTGCTGATTCGGTTTGAGTGTATGATTCAGGAATTCCACGCACTGCCTTTCCTATCTGTCATTTACTGACTTTATTTCCGTATATATCCAATTCATGAGCTTTCACAAAGAACAATTCAAATAATTAAAATGTACAATCGATATATTTATAAACAGGTTAAAATATTGCAATATTGCTTAGATATGTATGTAAGATTTTGTATATTTTTATATCCCGAACCGATTAAAAATGGGTAAAAGGGGTATAATGTATTTGTGGAAATGTTTGTTGCAGACAGGATGAAGCATCTCCGATCCCATAAAGTATATACATTCTTAATCAGCATCAATAGCCGAATCGATTTAGACATGTCCGTGTGTCTGTCTATCCGTCCGTCCATCCTTATATATGAGCGCAAGGATCTCAAAACCTATAAGAGCTAATGACTTCAAACTTTGACCGTTTGTCCACTTAGAACCCGCGCAGTAAGAGTTTGTATCTAAATTGTGCAAAGTGTATGTTTATGACCTCAAATCGTAAAACACTTTATCTTTATCGGCAATACTCCATTGCATCGTATACTAACAGTTGATGGCTAAGGCATACTTTTCTCAGGTGTTTAACAAACTTCCTGTTCGCCTTATCCTTTAATACTGCTCTCGCATCTGGTCTCCGCAGTATCCTCCTAGCGCAGACCGAGTTTGTTTCCGATATGCGATAACTTGCCCCGTTTCAAAGTAATCGATAAAAATCGATTTAAAAATCCTGTTTTTTGAGCAAATTGGGTAAATAATAAGAGCTGGATTCACCAAACTTGACATATAGCTTGTAGAATAGTATATATATCAAGTATTTTTCATTTTATACCTATCGATACCTCCCGGCTACCACCACAAAGCTAAAAATCAAGTTAGTTATCCAACTTGCATTGCCCATCAATTTAAGTCCCAATTTATATGCAATTGACTTTTTGAATACACAAATATTCTGTGTCCTTGTATACAATAAGATGTACTAACGAAAATTTCATTGAGACCGGTTA
>NW_026997338.1:0-24681 GCF_035044405.1 Drosophila montana | reverse complement strand
TTTTTCGTCGCATGCAAACGTATGGGCGTTACTCATCTTAGTGTTTATATTGTCTTTGCCTGAACCCATTGAAAATGGGTAAAAAGGATATAATGTATATGTGCAAATTTATGTAGCAGGCAGAAAGATGCATCTCCGACCCCATAAAGTATATATATTCTTGATCAGCATCAATAGCCGGATCGATCTAGCCATGTCCGTCTGTCTGTCTTTCCGTCTGTCCGTCCGTCCGTCTGTCCGTTTGTATGAACGCAAGGATCTCAGAACCTATAAGATCAAAAATCGATATCAAAATCCTGTTTTTTGAGCAATTTTGGTAAATAATAAGAGCTAGAGTCACCAAACATGTAATGTAGCTTCACCATCTTCCCGCTACTAACTCATAGCTATAAATCTAGTAAATAAACAAATTTATGCTTCCCACCAATATAGGCCACAATTTAAATGCAATTGACATTTTGGGAATACACCAATATTCTACATTCTATTCTACAATAAGATGTACTGACGAAAATTTTATTAAGATCGTTTAAGAAACAGAAAAATTATGTGTTTTGGCTGCCCACGTGTCAGTGACAGCTAGAGCAAATTGGAAGACTTTCTGTATACATGTACACACACACATTCATGCGCGTCTGCTTTGAATTCTATCAACAGCATTGCAATAGCGATTGTATTGTTTTTTGTGCTGCTATCTTAATTGGTTTTTTTCTCATAAAGAATTAATTATTGGTGTGGCTGTTGTTACGAGTTCAAACCCTGCCGAGGAAAATATTATTTTTTGGCTTTTGTGGCTGCTGAGTAGAGTCGGCAGCAAGTAATGCGGTCAGTTACGAGTTCGAACCCTGCCTAGGAACTTTTTTTTTTTAATTTATCTTTATTACTACTAAAGCAATCGAGCATTTGGTGTTGGAATAAGAGGGTTCAGGGTATCCCCTAGTCGGGAGCTCCCGACTAGAACCTCTTACTTGTTTTTAAATGAAAATATTTAAGAAAAAATAATTTTAATAATAGTTAAATAGTATTGTAAAAGAAAATTAAAATATTTTGAAAAATTTGTATTTTAAAAGAAAATTTAATTTATTGTACCTTGTGCATCAGCGTTTCTTAAATAACAAATATTTGAATATGTTTTTTTCTCGATTTTAAGAGAGTTATTATAATATAAAAGTTAATTTAATAATACTATTTTAAATGTTATATTAAAAATGAAATGTTATTCTTTTTTAAAGGTATCTAGTTTTTCAAGAAATAAATTAATTTAGAAATTACAAATTGATCAAAACAAATTTTAGTTAAATAATTTATAATTATAATATTTTATGAGATAAGCTATAAAATAAATTTTTATAAATAATAAATAAATTTAAAAAATATATGCTTAGAATTAGCAATTATTAAAAATTATGTTATAATTTATTTTATAAAATGAACTATTTATTATTTTTTAAATTTCTATTGAAATATTAATTTTAAAATAAATTTAAATGATAAGTTTAAGTAAGGAATATGGAAGGCTTTACTGTTATTCTACCGAATAGCAAATCAGACACAGCGTAGTTCTTTTTACTTCTCTATTGTTCGTCGTGCGATACAGAACTCTCTTGTACACAATAATGTTCATAATGTTAATGTTATATAGCGTGATAATGTTTATGGTTATGTTAAAGTGTGGGTATGACAATGTTGTATGGGACTGAGTGATGTATGTATGAATGTATATCTATGTTGCTATATGTGTTTATCCTGCTACAAGAATTCGGCATGATAATGTTCGCCAGTTCAACAAAAACATGTCTTTTTGAATTAAATTTAAAGTCTATCCTGCCCACTGAAAATTTGTAAATGGCCGCAGTATTTTAACTGTGCAAAGGTAGCATAATCATAAGTCTTTTAAGTGAAGGCTGAAATGAATGGTTGGACGAAATATTAACTGTTTCATTTAGATTTTAACAAAGTTGATTTTATTTAAATGACGAGAAGACCCTATAAATCTTTATATTTGATTATTTTTATTATAAAGATTATTTTTATTATAATAAATTTAAATATTTTATTGTGGTGATATTAGAATATAAACAAGTAAGAGGTTCTATTCGGGAGCTCCCGACTAGGGGAGCCTGAACCCCCTTTTTCCAACACCAAATACAGCTCGCGCTACGCGCTCGTTTGATTTAGTAGTAAAATAGAAAAATGAAAAAAAAAAAAAAAAATTGTTCCCTTGGCAGGGCTCGAACTTGCAGCTAACCGCGTCACTTACCGCTGCCTCTACTCAAGGGCCACACCAATAATTGAGGATTAATGAGAAAAAAAAACCAATTAAAATAGCAGTTGATAGAATGTTGTTGATAGAATTCAAAGCAAACACGCATGAATGTGTGTGTGTACATGTATACAGAAATTCTTGGAATTTGCGCAGCAGCTATGCTGCTAACACGTGCGACATAACTTTTGTGTTTCTTAACCGATCTTAATGAAATTTTCGACAGTACATCTTATTGTAGAATAGAATAAAGAATATTTGTGTATTCTCAAAAATTCAATTACATATAAATTGTGGATTAAATTGATGGGCAATATAAGTTGGATAATTAACTTGATTTATAGCTTTTCGGTGGTAGCGGGGAGGTGGCGACAGGTATAAAATGAAGATATTTGATATATATATACTATTCTAGAAGCTACATGTCAAGTTTGGTGACTCTAGCTCTTATTATTTGCCGAAATCGCTCAAAAAACAAGATTTCGATATCGATTTTTATCGATTACTTGGAAACGGGGCAAGTTATCGAATATCGGGAACAAACTCGATCTGCGCGGGCATTAAGATTACCTACAGCTAAAATTTCAAGTCTCTACTTCTTATAGGTTCTGAGATCCTTGCGTTCATACATACGGACAGACGGACGGATGGACAGACAGACGGACATGGCTAAATCGACTCGGCTGTTGATGCTGATCAAGAATACATATACTTTATGGGGTCGGAGATGCTTCCTTCTGCCTGTTACATACATTTCCACAAATTCATTATACCCTTTTTACCCATTTTCAATGGGTTCAGGGTCTAAAAATAATAGCGGCCTCGAAAGCCGAACGATCAGTATGAAGCCGCATCTCGCTCAGCGCACAACGTCGCTGCGACTGATGCTTTTTATAATCGAAATCGATATCGAAATCCTGATTTTTGAGCAATTTTGGTAAATAATAAGACATGTAGCTTGTAGAATAGTATATATATATCAAGTATCTTTCAATTTATGGCTATCGCCATCTCCCCGCTACCACCACAACGCCATAAATCATGTTAGTAAGCCAACTTGTATTGCCTATCTAATTAAGCCACTTAAATGCAATTGTCAAAAAAATATACTGCTGAAAATTGCATCAAGATCAGTTAAGAAACACGAAAGAAAATGTCTTTTGGCCTGCAAACACGTGCAGCAGCAAGCGCAAAATCCAAGAATTTCTGTATACATGTACACATACACATTCATGCGCGTCTTCTTTGAATTCTATCAACATCATTGCAATTGCGATTGTATTGTTTTCTGTGCTGCTATTTTAATTCGCTTTTTTCTTATTAAGACTTAATTATTGGTGTGGCTATTGAGTAGAGGCGGCGGAAAGTAGTTACGAGTTCGAGCCCTGCCGAGGAAACTTTTTTTTTTTTTTGGCTGGTGCGGCTGCTGCGTAGAGGCGGCAGCAAGTAACGCGGTCAGTTGCGAGTTCGAACCCTGCCAAGGAAACTTTTTTTTTTAAATTATTTATATTACTACATAACCAAACGAGCGCGTAGAGCGAGCTGCGTTTGGTGTATATAAGAATAAGAGGGTTCAGGGTATCCTCTAGTCGGGAGCTCCCGACTAGAGCCTCTTTCTTGTTTAATAATCACTTTTTGATTGTTTTCTTTTGCATCCAATGTCTTATATTTTGTATGCTCCAAACACCTTTAAATGGATTGCGTGAAACTTGGAATCCTTTTACGTCTATTAACAAAAATCTCTTATTTCGCATTACCTTGACTATCATATACGGTCCTTTGTGTTTCGGAATCAATTTTTCGGATGCGGCTATGGTTGCTCAAAATTGTTTACCATTACATAATCACCGTTTTTAACCTTTTTAGCTTTTGTTTTATTTTTTTATACCCTGAACACATTGAAAATGGGTGCAAATGTATATAACAGGCAGAAGGATGCTTCACCGGCCCCATAAAGTGTATATATTCGTGATCAGCATCAACAACTGAGTCGATCTAGCCATGTCCGTCCGTCCGTCTGTCCGTATGTATGAACGCAAGGGTCTCAAAACCTATAAGAGCCAGAGGCTTAAAATTTTAGCTGTAGGTCCTCCTAATGTCCGCGCAGATCGATTTTGTTTCCGATGTTCGATAACTTGCCCCGTTTCCAAGTAATCGATAAAAATCGATTTTGAAATCCTGTTTTTTGAGCAATTTTGGTAAATAATAATAGCTATAGTAAATAATCCAATTTATGCTGCCCAACAATATAAGCCACAATTTAAATGCAACTGTCATTTTGATAATACACCAATATGTTATAGTACAATAAAATCTACTGCTGAAAATTTCATCGAGATCGGTTAAGATTACTTGTTCTTAATATATGTATGTTAGTTTTAAATCCTTACAGCCCACAAACATATTCATATATGTATACATGTGCAGAGTGTGTCTCGCTCCTTCTCATTTTCCTTGCATAGCTTTTCAAAAAAACCCGAGATCTACAAACATACATATGATTGTGTTGTGTGGATGTGTGCACAAATTGATCACGGCGTTTGCCGCGAGAAAGAAATTGTTCTTCAATGGGCTTTCGCTGCCTTAAGTTTTTTGGTAGACCCTTTTGTGCATTGACACGATGGGGGTATTTTATGCTTCTATGCCGCTTTTCACAGCTAATTTGGTTAGAGACGTTAGAGAACTTCAAATCTTGTCTAATTTGCATCGGACAGGCAGGCAACCAACAGGCACACAAAAACATAAATGCTTACATCCATATAAAAAAGTGTGTAAGTGTGCGTGCTTAGCCGACCCAAAAAGTTTTCATGTACACATGCACATACTACAGGTACCCTACCCAACAACAAGCATGGACTGGACCCTTTAATAATTTCACACAGCTGCCCACTCGAAAGAGAAGACATACTGTAAGTGCCCTCGTTAATATCATAACACCCAGTCGCCGACTAACACTCATCGGGAGCAGACGTCAGTTGCTAATCAATCGTGCTTTTTCTTTTTCCATATTCGCTTTGATCTTCTCTTTTGTGCCCACACTACATAACGAACCGTTTGTTTCGCACGTGTCGACCAGCAAGGTATCATGGGCGGCCCGGGGCCCCCAAATCTGGGGCACAATCGGTTCAGTCTTCTGACCGAGAGTCCCCCCAAAGGAAACGTTGGCACTCTCAAAAAACTCTTAATGAATTTCCCGACCTTCCAGTCACCAACGTCGCAAAACCCGAAATAGATAATTGTTGCCTTTTATTGATGGCTCTGGCGACCTTTCCATATTTCAAAATATTTGTTGGCTGGCTCGAGGTCCGTGTTTGTTAAAACAAACAATGAAAACAATTTTATTTAATATTTGCTTCCGATATATTTCGGTTGCACATCGGCAAACCGTCGTCAGGGCACTAACACCAAGATACAAAAAACAATTAACAATTACAATACAATAAATTAAACATTATTTCGATCATTTTACATACATTATTTTACACGTCTGCGCTTTTTGACGTGGAGATTGTTACTGAGGCTGTTTGGCTTTTTAAGAGGTGTCTGTACAAGTGAGCGCAATTTTCTGTGTCTGTCTTGTAGTTTAGTCGTTTGTTGGTTGGTGTGTTAATTATGTTAGCATATATGGACTACCAAAAATACACAAGGAAGGAACGCCACTGAGACCAATATGTTCTTCCATCGGATCTCCATCTTACGGGCTGTGCAAATACATAATACAAATATTAAAAAATCTGACAATGGACTCTAGGTACAACATCAAGAACGCGGTAGATTTTAAAGACAGAGTTAACAACTCCCATATTAAAGAAGAAGAAACATTAGTATCTTTTGACGTAGTATCCTTATTTCCCAGCATACCAATAGAATTAGCACTTGACACAATAAGACAAAAATGGACCAAATTAGAAGAGCACACGAGTATACCGAAACAACTATTTATGGACATAGTTAGATTTTGCATTCAGGAAAACAGATATTTCAAATACGAAGACAAAATTACACACAACTAAAAGGACTGCCAATGGGATCACCGGCTTCCCCAGTAATCGCAGATATATTAATGGAGGAACTGTTGGACAAGATTACAGATAAATTAAAAATAAAACCAAGACTCTTGACCAAATATGTAGATGACCTTTTTGCCATAACTAACAAAATAGAAGTGGAGAAAATTCTAAAAGAATTGAATTCCTTCCACAAGCAGATCAAATTTACCATGGAATTAGAAAAGGACGGGAAATTACCATTTTTAGACTCTATTGTAAGCAGAATGGACAACACACTCAAAATAAAGTGGTATAGGAAACCCATAGCCTCCGGACGAATACTCAACTTCAATTCAAACCACCCAAAGAGTATGATAATCAATACAGCACTAGGCTGTATGAATAGAATGATGAACATATCGGACACAATATACCACAAAGAAATTGAACATGAAATCAACAGAACCTGCTAAAATATACAAATCACTAATATATGTACCACGACTATCAGAACGCCTCACAAACTCAGACTGCTATAACAAACAAGATACAAAAGTAGCACACAAACCGACGAATACATTACAAAAATTCTTCAACAAGATAAAGTCGAAAATCCCGATGATCGACAAGAGTCGACACGTCGTTTACCAAATACCATGTGGCGGGGAAAACAACAACAAGTGCAATAGTGTCTACATAGGTACAACAAAATCGAAGCTAAAAACAAGGATTAGTCAACATAAAACGGACTTCAAACTAAGATATCAAAATAATATACAGAAAACAGCACTTATGACCCATTGTATAAAAAGCAACCACACACCAAATTTTGATGAAACAAGAATCTTACAACAAGAACAACACTATAACAAGCGACACACATTGGAAATGCTACACATAATTAACACACCAACCAACAAACGACTAAACTACAAGACAGACACAGAAAATTGCGCTCACTTGTACAGACACCTCTTAAACAGCCAAACAGCCTCAGTAACAATCTCCACGTCAAAAAGCGCAGACGTGTAAAATAATGTATGTAAAATGATCGAAATAATGTTTAATTTATTGTATTCTAATTGTTAATTGTTTTTTGTATCTTGGTGTTAGTGCCCTGAAGACGGTTTGCCGATGTGCAACCGAAATATATCGGAAGCAAATATTAAATAAAATTGTTTTCATTGTTTGTTTTAACAAACACGGACCTCGAGCCAGCCAACAAATATTTTGATAATTGTTGCCGCCAAAGACAGTGAAAAAACCATATTAAAATATTCTTGCTTCGCTGTGCATAAAGCTCTCAAGCTCATAAACAAGAATTTCGCTTCCATCTCAAATCTAAAAGACGGTAACTTGTTAATGTTGGTTCACTCAGTTGACGACGCAAACAATTTCATGAATGCAACCGAGCTTTCAGGCATATGTTAAATAGAGTGCCAGTTCCACCAAGCCCTAAATTCGGTCAATGGGACTATCTACGCACCCTACCTCATTAATATTCCCGAATCGGAAATTGTGAATGAGCTCAGCTCTCAAAAGGCAACCACAGTCTACAAATTTACCAAACAAATAGATGGCGACTTAAAACCTTCCGGGGTCATGCTATTAACAATCGAGCTTTACAATTTACCTCCTAAAATTGATATCTGCTGGCAAAGTGTTAGGGTTTCTGAATTCATTCCGAATCTAATGCGATGCAAATCTTGGCAATAACTTGGACACACACAAAAACACTGCAAAAACGAACCGGCATGTAATAGTTGCAGCCTTCCCCCCCACTCCGGAACTTGCTCTCCCAAATGTGTCAATTGCACACAAAATCATCCAGCTTCCGATAGAAACTGTAGTGCATTTATTCAGCATAAATTCATAAAAACAATAAAAAAATGCACAATGCGCGAAGCGAAAAATTATTACAAAGCCTCGTTACCGAAAGCCTCCAGCTCTGTGAGCTACGCCGCAGTCGCAGCAAACAACCAAAACGAAAACACAAAAATTAACAAAAACAACAACAACCGACCTACTGATAAGAGCAATTTTGCTAGCGGTGCTGACAATTGTCTCTCGTCTGGCGACTCACTCAAAAAAACAAAATCGTCTCAATCCACGTCTCCGCTTTCTTCTTCCCTCCCCTCCCTCTCAAACCCCATCCCATTACCCAATTCATCAAATTACTCTACAGAAAAACTTCATAATCTCACAAGCAATTACCCACATACTGATAAATTTACACAATTCAATCATTCATCCTTAAAACAAAACTATAAATCTACTAATCACTCTAAACTGGACCTTGACTCTTTCGAGTCCATGTCCGACTCATAAAAATACACAAATTAACAACAAAAAACTCTGAAGACATATACATATATCTCATAAATTGACTATTTATGACTATTACAGTTATACAATGGAACTTAAAGGGCTACATAAATAATTACGATGAGCTAACAATCTTAATCATTAGAAAAAGACCAGATATTATATGTCTTTGAGAAACCCATTTACCCTACAACACTAAAAGCATAATTGCCGCAAACAATATTTTGGTTACTTTACCAACTTACCGCACAATCTCAATGCTAAACAAGGAATTGGCATTTATGTCAAAAAACACCTGCCGCACTCCTTACCACCTAACATAATTAGTTCAAATATTCTGCATTTGGCTATCCAGTTAAACTTTAACCGAAAACTAACCATACTCAACAACTACATTCCCCCAGCCCAATCATTTTCTTCGACGAATTTTATGCAATAATAAACTCTTTCAATGTACCACTAATGCTATCCGGCCATTTCAATTCCTGGGGTTTTGTTTGGGGCTCCAGTCGCACCAACTCCAGAAGAAAACAAATAATCAGAGCAATTTCCGCATCCAACTTAACTCTTTTGATCGATGGCACTGCAACACACCTTTGCACCCATAGAACGTTTTCACATATAGACCTCACTTTTATTTCTCCCACCCTACACCCACTTTGCAAATGGAAAGTCCTGTCTGATCTTCAAGGCAGTGACCATTTCCCAATAGAGAGTCAATTGCTACAACAAGTCAATTTCGAAAAAACCAACTTCTCTCCAAAATACAAAATTGAATCAGCAAATTGGGAGCTGTTTAGTAACATTTATGAAAAACAGCCTCCAATTTCGTTGAATGCAGACATCCAACGACAAGTCGCCCAAATAACAAAAGCTATCCGATTTGCCGCCAATATTGCAATACCACAGACCAAAACACATACATACATTCAAAAAACAAGTAAGAGGTTCTAGTCGGGAGCTCCCGGCTAGGGGATACCCTGAACCCTCTTCTTTTAACACCAAATGCAGCTCGCGCTACGCGCTCGTTTATTTAGTAGTAATAAAAAAAAAATGAAAATACAAAAAAAAAAATTGTTCCCTTGGCAGGGTTCGAACTTGCAACTAACCGCACCACTTACCGCTGCCTCTACTCAAGGGCCACACCAATAATTGAGCTTTAATGAAAAAAAAAGCCATTAAAATAGCAGTTGATAGAATGCTGTTGATAGAATTCAAAACAAACACGCATGAATGTGTGTGTGTGGAATTTGCGCAGCAGCTATGCTGCTAACACATGCGACATAACTTTTGTGTTTCTGAACCAATCTTAATGAAATTTTCGACAGTACATCTTATTGTAGAATAGAATAAAGAATATTTGTGTATTCTCAAAAATTCAATTGCATATAAATTGCGGCTTAAATTGATGGGCAATACAAGTTGGATAATTAACTTGATTTATAGCTTTTCGGTGGTAGCGGGGAGGTGGCGACAGGTATAAAATGAAGATATTTGTTATATATATACTATTCTAGAAGCTACATGTCAAGTTGGTGACTCTAGCTCTTATTATTTACCAAAATTGCTCAAAAAACAAGATTTCGATATCGATTTTTATCGATTACTTGGAAACGGGGCAAGTTATCGAATATCGGAAACAAACTGCGCGGGCATTAGGAGACCTGCAGCTAAAATTTCAAGTCTCTAGCTCTTATGGGTTCTGAGATCCTTGCGTTCATACATACGGACAGACGGACGGACGGACGGACAGACGGATAGACGGACAGACAGACAGACGGACATGGCTAGATCGACTCGGCTACTGATGCTGATCAAGAATATATACACTTTATGGTGTCGGAGATGCTTCCTTCTGCCTGTTACATACATTTGCACAAATACTTTATACCCTGTTTACCCATTTTTAATGGGGTCAGGGTATAAAAAGTACGCTGGTGGAATAATAATCTTGGGAATCTACGGGAAAAAAAGCAACAGCTCTGGCAAGCCTATAAGCATAAAATGACTGACGCTAATCTCATTGGCTACAAAAAATCGAATGCTCTCTTCAAGCGTGCAGTTAAAGAAGCCAAAAGGGAGTGCTTTGGTACTTTCACATCCAACATAACACCTCAGTCTACAGCAAAACAAATTTGGTCTGACATAAAATCACTTGTGGGAGTCCCAGCCCCGCGGCTAAAATGCATTAGCTCGAACAACACTTTAATAACCTCCCCTCTTGTTATGGCCAACGAAGTTGCCAAAAATTGGTCAGACTATTCCAAGAGCAGTAACTTTGATAACGAATACACGCAACAAAAGAAATTATCCCTCGAATATGTGCACTCTCCCAGCAGCCTTAGCTTGTCAGCCAGGCAACTCGAATACGACTTTACAGAACTTTAACTCGTAACTACGCTACAAAAAGCCAAGGGTAAAACCCCCGGTCACGACCGTATTTCATATCCTATGCTAAAGCAGCTACCGGCTTCAGGCAAGGTAGAGCTTTTAAGGATTTATAATTGCATGTTTATGGTGGGTAAATAAGCTAAGCTCAAATCAAGTAGAATTCAAACCCAAGCACAGCACGATGGACTCCCTCCTGCACTTGCAGCACTTCGTGTCAGATGCTCTTTTGACCAAAAACCATGACACCTTATTGGCGACTGATTTCGAAAAAGCATTTGATCGCGTCGGAGTTCATACAGTTCTTCAACAGCTCGCCAAATGGGGGTGGGTGCGAAAATCTTCAATATAGTGAAGGCTTTTATGACCCGGCGCTCATTTTGGGGCTAGGATTAACAAAGTGCTATCCAACTACCACAACTTGCACAACGGCATTCCTCAAGGATCGCCGCTGTCTGTAATCTTATTTATTATAGCATTTGAAGAAATTAACAAAATTGTTTTGAAATATAAAAAAATTGAGATTATAATGTACGCAGATGATGCCATAATTTTCAGTAAAAATAAAGACATTGTTAAACTTAATATAATTCTTAATAATATACTTAAGGAAATTTATAACTGGTGGCTAGTCTCTGGTGCAACCCTTTCATCTAATAAATGTAAAATCCTGCATATCTGCAAAAAACCCGGTGTACATACACTAGTTTAAGCTTTAATAATTTTGCCATAGAATGCGTCCAGGCTCTTAGGATACTCGGAGTATATTTCGATAAGAGAATGACTTTTAAGAACCATTGTATATATTTAAGAGAGAGCCTCAAAAGAAAACTGAATATTATTAAATACCTAACCTCTAAACACTCACTAATTAACATTAATATTCTCACAAATGTCACAAGGGTCCTTATACTCTCTAAAATTAAATATGCATTGCCAATATTTGGTTGGTGTGCAAAGTCACACATTCGGATGCTTAAGCCAGCCTACCATACTGCTGCTCGCCGAAGTATTAATGCCTTCCCAACATCCCCAATAAGGTTCATTCTAGCGGAAGCTGGTCTGCCCTCTATCGAGGATAAAATTACAGATACGACAACAAAACTTATACCAAAGCTTTTCTGCTCTCCAAACCAACTACTTCAAAACGATATGCTTAAGGCCGTCAAAAAGAAAAAAAAAATGCAAGTTCCTTTCCACACTACGTCGATGCGCCGCCCTCTCCAGAGAACTCAACATTATACCACCACCTCCGGTTAGAAAGCCAACAGCACCACCGTGGCTTCTGCGCACATCTTCCAATATCCAAAAAGCAGCACCAACGGGGAATCTTTCCGTAAGCTATTTGCCGAAGAGTCAGGCAAACCAATTTATAAAAACCGAACTTTGTTATTCACTGACGCCACAAAAACAGACGATATCACTGCATTTGTCGATCAAAATGGCAAAACTATTACTGCTGGATGCCTCCCAGAATATTGCTGGATATTCTCGGCGGAAGCAATAGCCATTCTAAAAGCTATAAACTACGCTCAAGGAAAATTTATCATCTGCACCGACAGTCTGTCTACAGTCGATGCCATAAGCAACATTTCCAACTCCAACCCAACGATTGTCCAGATTCGGGACTCACTTATACAAACCCCTGTAAAACTCCACATTTTTTGGGTACCTAGTCACAAAGGTATTATTGAAAACGAGCTAGCCGATACTGCAGCTAGGACATGCAAAATGCTATTCAGCACCATATACGATCTCAGATAATCGGCAGCTGATCATCTTTTCAACACAAGTATAAGGAGGCCAATCCACATCTGGTTAAATTGCGCTTCCCCGGCAACTTTTCTCGATCGAACTGTGCAATCTTCGTTCGCCTCCGGATCGGACATTGCAGCGTCACCCACGCTCACCTGCTGACCGGAGACTGCAAACCTAATTGTCCGCTATGTGGCATGAGCTATCGACCACCCATATTCTAAATACCTGCCGAAAACTGGAAAAGATAAGGAGAACCCATTTATATTATTTATAATATGAATGCATTAATCCCAATAATAATAATAATAATATTTTACCTGAAGCGTCAGGTACAACCCAAGTGGGGCTATTATAGGGTGAATTTGTTCTCTAATTAATCCTTGTACAATCATTTCTTGTACCTGTTTCTCATGTCTTTGTCTATGTACACTTGTGCTTGTGGATGTTGTTTTGAATATATGGGGGAATTATGTGTTGTATTTGGTAGGTGTTTAACTGTGTAAATTTTAAATGATCTCCTTCAAAATATTGCAGATTCTTGAATTTATTTAATAATTGTTTTAGTTTAGAGCTTTCCTCTTATTAGAGATGATAAAATCAAAATTGTTAAAAACTTAAATTTTTACTTGGTAGGGAAACAGATTTTTCATTTGATTTTAATGTTTTTTATACCCTGAACCCATTGAAAATGGGCAAATTTTTGTAACAGGCAGAAGGAAGCATCTCCGACCCCATAAAGTATATATATTCTTGATCAGCATCAATAGCCGAGTCGATCTAGCCATGTCCGTCTGTCTGTCTGTCCGTCTGTCCGTATGTATGAACGCAAGGATCTCAGAACCTGTAACCTATAACCTAGAGACTTGAAATTTTAGCTGTAGATCCTCCCAGTGCCCGCGCAGATCGAGTTTGTTTCCGATATTCGATAATTTGCCCTGTTTCCAAGTAATCGATAAAAATCGATATCGAAATACTGTTTTTTGAGCAATTTTGGTAAATAATAAGAGCTAGAGTCACCAAATATGACATATAGCTTCTAGAAGGGGATATATATATCAAGTATGTTTTATTTTAAAGCTATCACCACCTCCCCGCTACTACCTCATCGCTATAAATCAATCAAATAAACCGATTTGTGCTGCCCACCAATATAAGCCACTATTTAAATGCAATTGTCATTGAAAGAATATACGAATATTTTATAGTACAATAAGATGCACTAACGAAAATTTCATTAAGATCGGTTAAGAAACACATAAGTTATGTCGCACGTGTTAGCAGCATAGCTGCTGCGCAAATTCCAAGAATTTCTGTATACATGTACACACACACACATTCATGCGTGTCTTCATTGAATTCTGTCAACAGCATTGCAATTAAAATTCTGTGCTGCTATTTTAATTCGTTTTTTTCTCGTTAAGACTCAATTATTGGTGTGGCTGTTGGGTAGAGGCGGCGGCGAGTGGTGTGGGCTGTTGCAAATTCGGGCCCTACCCGGGGACCTTTTTTTTTTTATGTGGCTGTTGGATAGAGGCAGCGGCCAGTCTAGTGCGTATATGCCTTAAACGGAACACCCAGTATTCACATGTATATAAAGTATGTGGCACTTTGTTGCATACAATAAAAAATATACATTAAACAAACCCAGAGCCACTTTTGGCTCTGGCTCATATTACGCAGCGCGGTTCACTAGCAATATATATGCTCACTAGTACAGGCATATGCTAGCTACTCACTCTCCCTCTCTTTGTAGCTGTTAACCAATAATAGCATAAGAATATATGTATATTCATAGGCTAAGCGAACAATTGAAAATAAGAATAAATTCATTGAGAACAATCAAGTCAAACTGCACTGACGTGCAAACGTGTCGAACTCGTTTACTTCAGTAACATATTAAACATATTACAAGTGACCTATTAAATTAAACATATTACATGGCGACCGTGAAGCTATATCAAAAGTAGCTATGACCTGCCTGGAGTAGAGCAGACGAGCTGGAGCTGGACTGGAGCTGGAAAAATCAAAAAAATATACTGAGTGAGTACAGGGCATGAGCTCTAGGGCAAACAATAAGCCCAGACGCAGTGGCATTTAGGAGCGAATCAGACGGAGAAAGTCTGAAATCGTAAGACTCCTATATAAATGCAAAAATCCTCTCCCATGGGACACTGCAGTGAAACTGAGTGACGAACTCGAACATCTCGAGTCGTTATTAAAATCAAAGAGCGAGCCCTGTCCCTCAGAAATAAAAATTACAAAACTAACAAAGAATCATCGTCCACCGCCAAGACAGATACCAGCACGCTCACGCCGATGCCCACCAGATTGTGAGGGTCCCCTCTACAGCCCCCATTGCGAGGGCACCTGCCGTATTCAGGAGGCAGAGTCAACCAATGCATGAGAGGCAGACCGCCGCTTATGCCTACGAGGGAATACAAAGCAACTAAGACGAGTTGCATGAGAGGCAAACCGAATACAGAGCACCCTATAACGAGAGGACCGGCAGCGCTATCAAGAGCGCCCAACATATTAAATTAATAGTCATAACTAAAACTTAAAAATTGTAATAATGCCCGACGACAATTGAGTCGACCGGCGAGACCTTTGGCCTGTACAGCCATTCGAAACAATAGGTAGGAAAAAAAAATACAAATTTAAAAAAAAAAAAATTTCAAAATCAAATTTGATTAATTAATTTGATTAATAGACTTAACTTAGAACAATGTATTCCATTTAACACAAAAAAATAACAATTTTTGTGAATGATTGACAATAGTATAAGTAAAACAGACACTGTAGAAATGGGCTTAATAGACACTAAGACAGTGGATTCCACTGCTAATTTAATTAATAAAGTAGAAGTAGAAAACCAGGCTTTAAGCCTTATTAGCACACTGCTTATTATCATTGTAATATTAATTTCAGCCAGCATGTTTTTCAAAATTTATAAATTACATAATAAATACCTAAGGAAAAAAATATCTAAGCAAGGCAAACGACCTCGATATAATGTAAAAACAACTTTTATATGAAAAAAAAAGTATATATATTAATAGCTAAACGAAAAAAAAGGGGTCCCTCCAAATAAAAAGAAAAAATAATGAATAAAAATTATTCTGCAAATAGATTCCCATTATGGAATGGACGGAAATCCGTATCACTTTTATAGAAATCCAAAACAAATTTGAAAAATCTTATAAGTCGCTAGCGCAAAACAGAGACATCCGAGAGATTACTGTTAATAAACATGCTAAGATATTAATGAAGCACGTATACTAATACACATAATACAATAAGAAAAAGTTAAACTCTAAAAAATGGTCAGAGGTATCAAAAGTTTTAGTAAGGCTCCGATCAAACTTGATATCAATAAATGGGTAATATAGCTTGGATATAGAAATCCCAACAATTCTAAACAGCCCTTTCACAATCAAAACATGAGAAAAACATGAATTGACAGACCAGCATGAACTTGAATTGACAGAGCAGGAAGAGATTGAGTCGGTAAACAATTCAGATACCGATATAGAGGAAAAAGATTTAAACGACCTAACAATTCCAGCTGTCTTAACAGTAGCTGAATCTTCAGATCAAGATTCAGAGTCCGCTTTAAATTCCAGTGTAACAGAACAAAAATGTATCACAATGACAGACGAATCAGCTGCCCAAAGGGCATACATAAGAGAAATTTCACAAGCAGTTCTAGAATTTGATGGAAGAAAATTACATTTGCAAAGATTTATTACAGCAATCAAATTGGTCAACCTGACAAAGGGACCTTATGAAAGCATTGCAATTGAAGTAATAAAGTCAAAAATAATTGGCTCCACCCTCTACATAGTTCAAAATGAGACTAAGATAGTAGATATTATTAAGATATTGCAAGAGAAAATTGTCGGTGAAACATTTGACGTAGTAAAAGCTAAAATGGCAAATGTATACCTAAAAGGTAAAACATCCACACAATTTACGAATGAAATAGACAATTTACGCAAATTGGTAGAAGCATAGTATATTGATGAAGGCCTAGGTGCTGAACATGCTGACATTTTCAGTACCAAAGAAGCCATAACAACAATGACAAGAAATTGCGAAAATGGAAAGCTTAAGACAATTCTTGAGACAGGCTCATTCAAAACAATGAATGAAGCGGTAGCCAAATACGTTCACTACAGCACTGAGATGACTGGTAGTATGAACTCTATTTTATTCACAAGAGGACGAAGAAACTTCCGAGGTAATACCAACATAGGTAATTACAGAGGAAGGGGAAGCGGCTCATATGGTAACAACTCATATGGCCGTGGCAACCACCGTGGTGGCGATAACAACTACGGTGGTAATTATAATAATAACAGAGGTCGTGGAGGATTTAGAGGAAATAATCGTAATATCGGTAATTCCTGCAATAACCAAAGAAACGACTATCTAGGAAATTCAAACAGACAAGGAAATAATGTTAGAATAGCCCACAATAATAATTCGGAAAACCAACAGGAACCCTTAAGCACTCAAAATCAATAAAAACAACAGTTCACACCATCAATCTTAATTTAAATATATTTATCAACATACAAAATGAACATACTGGTAGGAAATTAACATTTTTAATAGATATAGGAGCTCACATCTCAGTCATAAAAGAAAATTCTGATCAATTTTTAGATATTGATCATGATAATATAACCCAAATTACAGGAATTGGTAAAGGATCACTAAGCTCATTAGGTTTAGCATTAATCGAAATGCGAACTTCTAACTTCATTATACCACATCATTTTCATATAGTAGAAAACGATTTTCCGATCCCTGGAGACGGAATAATTGGAATAGATTTCATCAATAAATTCAATTGTCAATTAGATTTTACTACAAAAAGTGACTGTTTCATTTTAAGACCCAATAATATTGCACATTCTATACAAATACCAAGTTTCCATAGTATTAACAACAACGAGATAATTATAACTTCACGTTGTGAAGTAATCAGAAAAATTAACGTAGATACTAAATATAAGCAAATCCTAAAACCTAATCAGGAGATAGGAGATGGTATATTTGTTGGTAATTCAATTGCAGATTCAACAAACGCATACGTGCGAATATTAAACACAACTAACAGCAATAAAATCCTAAACATAAAGGAAATCAATTTTGAACCATTATCCAATTATCAAATAGCAGACTCACACGACTCTCAAAGAGCAGAATTAATTCTCACTAAGCTAAACAAGAACTTTCCACCAGCATATAAGAAAATATTGACAGAATTATGTTCAAAATATACAGATATCTTTGGATTGGAAACAGAACCAATCACAGCTAATAATTTATACAAGCAAAAATTAACTAAACTTGTGAAAGATAAAATAGTAGAACCCTCTGTGTCTGAATATAATAGCCCGTTACTATTAGTACCAAAGAAATCCCTACCGGATTCAACGGAGAAAAGATGGCGTTTAGTGATAGACTATCGCCAAATTAATAACAAATTATTAGCTAATAAATTTCCACTTCCAAGAATAGATGATATTCTTGATCAATTAGGCAGAGCAAAATATTTCTCATGTCTAGATCTAATGTCTGGATTCCATCAGATAGAACTTGAAGAAAATTGAAGAAATATAATGTCTTTTTCTACGAGCAATGGCTCTTATCGTTTTACACGAATACCTTACGGTTTAAAAATAGCGCCTAATTCCTTTTAACGAATGATGACAATCGCATTCACTGGCCTTGCACAATCTCAAGCATTCCTATACATGGATGACTTAATTGTCATTGGTTGTTCTGAAAAGCATACGACCAAAATCTCACAAATGTTTTCGATCTATGCAGAAAAAACAACATCAAGTTGCATCCAGATAAGTGCTCATTCTTCATGAAGGAGATCACAATTTTTCTCGGACACAAATATACCGGTAAAGGTTGCCTGACGACACCATATATGATGTTATTTGGAAATACCCAGTCCCTACGGACGCAGTCAGCGCTTGAAGATTTGTTGCATTTTGTAACTATTATAGACGTTTCATTACAAATTTTGCCGATAATTCTCGTCACATAACAAGATTATGTAAAAAGGATGGAAATTCGAATGGACAGCTGATGCCAGCATGCCTTTGAACATCTTAAAACGGCATTAATGAATCCAACTCTATTGCAATACCCCGATTTTAGCATAGAATTTTGCATAATCACAGATGCTAGCAAAGAGGCACATGGAGCAATTTTAACTCAAAACTATAATGGTCTTCAATTCTCTGTAGCATATGCATCTCGCAGTTTCACTAAAGGTGAAAGTAATAAGTCAACCACAGAACAAGAGCTATCAGCAATTCATTGGGCAATTAATCACTTCAAACCATATGTATATGGCAGACATTTCACAGTCAAAACAGACCACAGACCGTTAACTTACCTATTTTCAATGGTTAATCCCACATCAAAATTAACCAGAATGAGGCTTGATTTAGAAGAGTACGAGCTTACAGTAGAGTATCTTAAAGGTAAGGATAATCATGTAGCGGATGCGCTATCAAGAATAACCATTCAAGAACTCAAAGACATACAAATAAAAGTCCTGAAAGTCACTACCAGGCACAAACGTAGACAGAAATCCTGCGCAGGAGATAATAAAGAAATAGAATTGCCTATGAAATCTATAGAAAAGGATTCAAAGCCCAACGTATATGAAGTCATAAAAAATGATGATGTACGTAAAGTAGTGACCTTGCATGTAAAAAATATGCTATGTTTTTTTAAACTAGGGAAGAAAATTACTTCAAGATATGATGTTTATATACTAATGGAATTCTTGACTTAGGTCAGTTCTTCGAAAGGCTTGAAACGCAAGCCGGTATAAATGAAATCAACCAACTCAAAGTGGCACCGTGGGAAAATATCTTTGAACAAGTTTCAACTGATAATTTCAAACAAATGGGCAATAAAATATTAAAACATTAAGATTAGCGCTACTCAACCCGGTGACCCTAATAAAAGAAGAAAAATAAGCTATAATGTCTACATTTCATAATGATCCAATACAAGGAGGTCACACAGGCATAACACAAACCTTGGCCAAGGTCTGAAGACAATTTTTTTGGAAGGGTATGACTCCATATATTACTGAGTATATACAAAAATGTCAAAAATCAAAAGTGACAAAACATACAAAAACTCCTTTAACAATTACGGAAACCCCAATCAATGCTTTTGATAGAGTAATAGTAGACAAGATCGGTCCACTACCAAAATCAGAGCAAGGCAACGAATATGCAGTTACACTGATATGTGACTTAACAAAATATCTAGTTGCCATACCTATTCCAAACAAAAGTGCAAAAGTAGTAGCTAAAGCTATATTCGAAGATTTTATTCTGAAATACGGTCCAATGAAGACGTTCATTACGGACATGGGCACAGAATATAAAAATTCAGTTATAGAAGATTTATTTAAGTACCTTGGTATTAAAAACATAACTTCTACAGCACACCACCACCAGACCCTAGGAACTGTGGAACGAAATCATAGAACGTTAAACGAATTCATTCGTTCTTATATATAAGTTAATAAAACTGA
The DNA here is from genome assembly GCF_035044405.1 of Drosophila montana. Lineage (NCBI taxonomy): Eukaryota > Metazoa > Arthropoda > Insecta > Diptera > Drosophilidae > Drosophila > Drosophila montana. Next base: position 4,373 of record NW_026997338.1, on the reverse strand, counting down.
TTGGGATGTTTGGTTACAAGACTACTGTCCCTTTCAATTAATTTTTAGTAAGAAAGCTCATATAAGCAAGGCATTTAATAGTGTAAATGAGCACATTTAAGCCTCTATATAATATAGATGATTACGCTAAGGAATCAAAGTATAGGTTAGAGTTAGCATATAAAAGAGCTTGAATAATGAGTGAACAGAACAAGCAGAAAAATAAACTTATATACGATAAGCAAGTAAATGACATAGAACTAAAAGTAGGAGATAAAGTTTTATTAAGAAACGAAACAGGTCATAAGCTAGATTTTAAATACATGGGACCATATAAAGTAGGAAAAATAGAAGAAAATAATAATATCATAATATCAGACATTAAAAACAAAAAACAAAAAGTAAATAAGGATAGACTAAAATCTTTTATTTCATAGTGATGTAGTTTGGCCATACATAAGTAATAATTAGCATTGGTATATATGTATGTACGTACAGCTTCAAAAAAAAAAAAAAAAAAAATAATATATAAAAATAAAAATAAAAAATGTATATCATTAAATCATTTATCAGTATGCAAAAAGAAAAGAAATTTAATTTTACCCTTCATTATATTCAAAACTATATACGCACAAACTAATATAAAATATAAAAAGAAAACAATTAAGAAAAACAAAAAAATATATATACGCAAAAACAAAAAAAAAATAATCAAGTTCATTTAATAACTACACATTCATAATGTTACGTTTTTTTTTTAAAAAGGGAGGTGTAGTTTGAATATGCCTTAAACGGAACACCCAGTATTCATATATAAAGTATGTGGCACTTTGTTGCATACAATAAAAAATATACATTAAACAAACCCAGAGCCACTTTTGGCTCTGGCTCATATTACGCAGCGCAGTTTACTAGCCCCGCTAGCTGACCGTTTATGTTTACGCTGCATATCCCACGCTCCGTCTGAGCGCATTCCATGAGCAATATATATGATCACTAGTACAGGCATATGCTAGCTACTCACTCTCCCTCTCTTTGTAGCTGTTAACCAATAACAGCATAAGAATATATGTATATTCATAGGTTAAGCGAACAATTGAAAATAAGAATAAATTCATTGAGAACATACATGTCAAACTGCACTGACGTGCAAACGTGTCGAACTCTTTTACTTCAGTAACATATTAAACATATTACACCAGTAGTGCGGTTAGTTGCGAGTTCGAACTCTGCCAAGGGAACTTTCTTTTTTATTTATCTTTTTTACTGCTGAAGCAAGCAAGCGCGTAGCGCGATCCTTATTTGGTTTTGGAATAAGAAGGTTCAGGGTTCCCCCTAGTCGAGAGCTCCCGACTAGAATCTCTTACTTGTTGTATATGTTTATTAAGAAGTGGTCGAAGTATATTGTTCATACATCTTTGAAATGTAGCGGGTACGTTTCTCAAACCAAATGGCATACGAACGTATTCGTAGTGACCATTCTTGGTAGAAAATGCAGTTTTTGGTATGGTTCCGGATCCATTTCTAGCTGATGAAAGCCTTTCGCCAAATCGATTGTCGTAAAATATTGACATCTTCCTAATTTACCGAGTATTTCTTCCATGTTGGGTATGGGATATCTGTCCGGTATGGTAACTTCATTTAGTTTCCTGTAATCATTTTACTACTCTGTATTTTATTTTACCTGAAGCATCAGGTTTCTTAGGTACAACCCAAGTTGGACTATTATAGGGTGAATTCCTTTCTCTAATTAATCCTTGTACAAGCATTTCTTGTACCTGTTTCTCAACCTTTATTTCGTGCATTTGTGCTTGTGGATATTGTTTTGAATAAATGGGGGAATTATGTGTTGTATTTAGTTCGTGTTTAACTGTGTTTGTAAATGTTAAATGATCTCCTTCAATATATTGAAGATTCTTGAATTTATTTAATAAATTAGTTTAGAGCTTTCCTCTTGGTTGAGATGATCCAATCGAAATTGTTCAAAATTTAAATTTTTACTTGGTAGGGAAACTGATTTTTCATTTGATTTTAGTTCTTTTTGTATATAAAAAGATTTATCTTCTTCTGGACCTGAATTAATCAATTGGATGTTCTATCAAAAAGTGTAACTGTGCAATTTTTGTAATTTATAATAGTTTGTGCAGTATTGAGCAATCTTCTGCCAATTAACATGTCGCAATCGTTAGAGAAATCATGAAAATATAATTGTTGAGGGGTTTTGATTATGTTATTACTGTATAATTTGCTTAGCTGCCTCGAGTACTTTGCATAGACTTTAGACGCAGCTATCCTTAAAAGGCAGTTAACTTAATTTAATTTTTCTCTCCTTAAAGTGAATCGATTTCATAGTAACCACTATTTTTTTAAGTAGTACTGAATTCTATTTAACAATACCAAGTTTAATAAATTAAATTGATAGTTTTTATTAACTTTATGTATTTATATTGCATTAATTTCAATTTCAATACAGTTTATTAAATACATAAGAAAAACAAATCAAAAATCAACACATCTGATCATAGATGGCGCAGTTAACTTACACGATATTCATAGAAATTGTCAAAAAATTACTGCCGATAGGAGGCGCTTAAGTGCAAAAGGCTGTTAAGTTAGATGCACTTAACGTTATTAATTTCATACAAAATTAGCTCTTATTGTAGCGAAAAGAAAATTTCAGGCAGCTATCTTACCGATGCAGCTAAGTATCGAGGCAGCAAAGCAAATTATACTGTACTGGATAAGATAACTGATTTATTTATTGTTATGGGACCAATTGATGTAAGAACATCTTATTTTGTATTCTGAATTGGAAGGGAAAAAACATTTTCTCGCATCATGTTAATTGTAGACCCTATATCAATTAGGCATTTGTATTTGTAACCTTTGTGTCCTTTTTCTAGATACTGGTATTGTCCGAGGCTATTAACGGAAAATTTTCGTTGAATACTAAGTCATTTGGTTTTTGTTCAGCTGGTGCCTCGTATTGATTTTGGTAAACCTGGTCTTGGTGCTGATTGTAGTCATAGTACTCCTGTTCGTACAACTGTTGGTCGTAGTTCTTTTCGTTGTGGTTGTATTCTTGAGCAACCTGTATTCTCACCTCGTCAATAGACATTTTAGTTTGTTCACTGTCCGATGGTCTAAGTCTTTTAGTTGGTTGAAAGTTGGGGTTGTTGGGCATGGGGGCTTGTTCTGGTGTTTGAGGAAATGGATTGCTATTAAACGTAGGTTGTGAGTTCACAATTCTATTGGGACCAAATTGGCTTTGTCCGTACGCCATAGGTTGTTTGTTAATCACTTGTGGGGCATAAGTCGGTCTGGGTGAGTACTGCTGTGGGTTAAAATTAAGCTGTAATGCTTGAGAATATTGTGGATATCTTGGTTGATAGCTAGCTTGATTAGTTTGATTTATCTTAAATTGACTCGAATTCGGATATTGGGTTTGGGCTTTACATTTAATTGTATCTTCATTATATTTGTTTACACCGAAGCTTGCATGTTCTTCATAGATTCCCTCATTTTGTGCTATGTTAACTAAAGATCTCAAGTTTGGAATATCATGATGCACCAATATTGCGAATAGTGTAGGTGGTAACTTTCGAATTAGTGTTTTAACAGAATCTTTAATTGCCTGCAGATAAATTATAAGATTACTATTGTTACCTTCTAGATGTAACTTAGATATTAATAGTTGACGTCGTTTCTCCGCCTCATCGCAGAATGCTCGCAGATTTCCCTTGTGGGGTGTTTCACGGAAATTCTCCAATAATTTATAGTTTGGCGTCTGTGGCTTGTATTCTGCAACTAACCTCTGCTTCAGGGAAGGCCAATCCTCGATGTTTGGCGGACCCAACGATCTAGTCACATGTACATCCAGTTTCCTTTCTACTGCTCCGAGAAGAATGCGCTGCTGTCGCGCGTCGTCCGTGTGGTAGGGAGATAGTACATAATCAACTCTGCTGATAAAGGTGTAGAGTGCTGCCAGCTCTCCAGTAAATGCTGAAATTGGGTTGCGCCATTTTTATTTATTTATTTATTTCTTGTTCAATTCGAAGTGGCAAAAACAATTTTTTGTTAAATTTAATTTTATGTTTGTTTTCACTTTAAATGTTTAATTGTGCACCGTGCCATTGGACTTATGGGCAATTTTGTATGTTTTTAATATTATTTTTTTATTTCTTCCACCTTGATAGAATAACCGAAACGGATTTACAATCCTGGTTGAAGTAAAAAAAATACACGTAAGTTTACTAGTCATGGATTATAAAAGTTAATTTATTTTCCACTAGTGGTTCTTTTGTCGGATACTTTTTAGTATCCTACCGGCTGCGGCAGTGAAATCGTTTGTTGAAATCGAATAAATGACCCGTGATAATATCACTAAGGTCAAC
>NW_026997337.1:0-916 GCF_035044405.1 Drosophila montana | reverse complement strand
CTTAGTGCAAAAATGAAGCTTTGGCTACAGCGGCGACACGGCGATGTAGACCACTACCTTGCCTAAATATTGACTGGGCATGGCTGCTTTAAGGCGTACCTGCACAGGTTTAAACATGAGGACGACCCCTTTTGCGAGCATTGCGGGCACGGTGTGGTAGAGGACACGGGGCACGCATTGTTCTACTGCCCACTCTATAGACGCGAGCGGAAAAAGGCGACGGCGGGCAGAAATGAAAAGTCCCCGGAGAATCTCGTGGCGCGAATGATGGCCACAGAAAATGGATGGACAGCCGTTGCTACCATGGCATCGGCTATAATGAAGGAGCTGCAACGACGGAAGAGGATCCGACGCGGCATCGACTGATGAGCGGCTGATATACAGCTGTACCCGCAGGAGCGGGACTCTTTCTACTCTTTCTACAATCTAAAATGTTAAACATGTTTCTTTTCTTTTCACAATAAATAAAAAAAAAAAAAAAACACACACACACGCTGAAGGGTCAAATTCAAATATTGGACATAGCCCCAGAGAATATTAACCTCCGAAAGGCGTATGGCCAAACACAAACGTTGCCTCGGAACAATTGAAAGAGTTTTATGAACATTTCAATATAGGAAAGACGACAAAGTAACAATTGGCGCTTGCAATTTCCAGTGGTTCCTGCTGTAACAATAATCATACACAAAAGTTGCAGTGCTTTTACAAAATGGCATGAGCCGTGCAGCACTTTACGTAGCTTGTAGTAGAGAGACTGGTGCATCTGGGCTTTTCCTTATAGGAAAGTTAGGCGCATTAAACTTTCCTATAAGGAAAAGCCCAGATGCACCAGTCTCTCTACCACAAGCTACGTAAAGTGCTGCACGGCTCGAGCCATTTTGTAAAAGCACTGCAACTTTTGTGCATGATTATTATC
>NW_026997336.1:0-1189 GCF_035044405.1 Drosophila montana | reverse complement strand
ATACATACATATATACATATACAAAAGGCACACAAATTCAAATGGTCTATCATGTATTTCTTCGTCCAGTCAGGCATAATGAGAAGAATCTGAATTATTTTTAATTTTTAAAAACTTAAATAACCAAAATAAAATATTTATATTTTATATTATAATTATTTTGTTTGCTTTGGGGACCTATTTTGCTTAAAATAAAAAATCTAACTCGTAGTTCTGCAAGGGTAATCGTCGGCTTGTCGAAGAATTCTAAGAAAAGATCAAAAATTGAAAATGATCCATTTTTGAGACTTGCGACTTCTGCACACGCGCACTCTTTAGAGTGAGCAGTTGTGTGAAATTATGAATGGGTTTGGCCACAGTGGATGCTCTGCAAGGATAGGTACAATAACTCCAAACACATTGCCGGTAGCGGCAGATGCCCAGTGTTTAGGAGCGCCCTGGCCAACAGAAAATGAAGTTCACACAGCTTAACCTCGACCATTGCGAGGCTGCTCAGGCCCTACTGTCGCAAGCAACACGGGAGAGAAAGACTGACGTCGCAATAATTTGCGAGCCATACAAGCCTATCGCTGGAAGCGTCTGGGTGGCAGGTAAATGCGGAAGGCGGCCATTTGGTCCCTCAACTAACCGCTCCAGAAAGTCAGAGCAGCACACGAAGGATTCGTCAGAGCGAATATTAATGGAATCACCGTTTACAGTTGCTACGCACCCCCAAGCTGGGAACTGCGGTGGTTCCAAAACATGATGGAGGAAATATCTGAAGACGCTCGCAACAGAGCTCCCCTCGTCATAGCCGGAGACTTTAATGCCTGGGCCCTGTAATAGGGAAGCAAGGAAACCAACGCGAGAGGGACCACCCCGCTAGAAGAGTTCGCGGCGATCGACTTGGGCCTTACAAACGACGGGCAGGAGCTCACGTACTGCAAGGCCGGTATAGGCTCTATTATAGACCTCACACTGCTCAGCAGCTCACTCTATAGGCTAACCACATCAAAAGTCAGCAATGAATTTACATTCAGCGACCACCAAGCAGTAGATTTTGAAATCCACGGTAGAGGACGAAGAAAACAGCAGCCCAAAACAACAGGCCCCAAATGGAAGGACAACTGCCTAGACAAGGAAACATACACGGATTCCCTACGATATGCTGGATGGACTGGGGACACGGAGTCAGCAGAAGACATGGCAG
>NW_026997335.1:0-9817 GCF_035044405.1 Drosophila montana | reverse complement strand
GTCAGCTATATGATATAAGTTATAGTAAACCGATTTTGATAAGATTTTGTCAATATGTACTTTTTAATGCCCCACTTGGTAAAATATTTTGAAAAACAAAATATTTTCTATAGAAATATTTAATTTTCGACCGATCTTTTCTATAGCAGCCATAGGATGCCGATGTTGATAGGATGTTGCATATATATATGAGGAGCATAGTAAAACTATTAAATGCCGAGTTTGCTCAAGATATCTTGAAAAACAAAAAAGTTGTCCATACAACAACTTAGTTTTCGACCGATATTTCCTATTGCAGCTATATGATAAAGTGGTCCGACGTTGATAAGATTTTGCATATATATGAGGAGCATAGTAAAACTAATAAATGCTGAGTTCGATCAAGATATCTTGAAACACATAAAACATTTGCATTCAAAAACCCAATTTTCGAACCATCGTTTATATGGCAGCTATATGTTATAGTGGTCCGATGTTGATAGGATTTTGCGTATATATGAGGAGCAAAGTAAAACTATTAAATGCCGAGTTTGGACAAGATATCCTAAAACAAAAAAATGTTCCATACAACAATTTTCGACCGATTGTTCCTATGGCAGCTAAATGACATAGTGGTCCGATGTTGATAGGATTTTGCATATATATGATTGGTCAAGCTATCTTGAAAATAAAAAAAACTTTTCCAAGAAACAACTTAACTTTGACAGATAGTTCCTATGCAAGTTTGTTATATAGTGGCCCGACGTTAATAGGACTTTGCATATATATGAGGAGCATAGTTAAACTAATAAATGCCAAGTTTGGTCAAAATATCTAAATAAACAAAGTTTTTTAGACAAGAACCTATGTACTGCGTGCAACAGAAAGAGGCACTTCTGCAAAATTTTATAAAGATAGCTTTAAAACTGAGAGACTAGTTCGCATAGAAACAGACAGACGAACGGACGGACAGACGGACATGGCTATATCGAATGGCTGTTGATACTGATTAAGAATATATTTACTTTATGGGGTCGGAGATGTCTCCTTTTATGCGTTACACTTTTCACGACAAAATTGTAATACCCTCTGCAAGGGTATAGAAACAGGCAGAAGGACGTACGGACAGACTGACATGGTTATATCGAATGGCTGTTGATACTGATTAAGAATATATTTACTTTATGGGGTCGGAGATGTCTCCTTCTATGCGTTACACTTTTCCCGACAAAATTATAATACCCTCTGCAAGGGTATAAAAAGGTTTCAATACAAGTATCTAATTTTCTGGGGATCTTCTCTATGGAAGCTATATTATATAATGGTCCGACGTTCATAGGATTTTGCATATATAGCAAGGTGAAAACTATAAATTCCGAGTTAGAGTTAGATATCTAGATAAACATAAAATGTTTCATAAAAAATCAAAATTTTTATTTATAATGTTAAGTTTTGTTAAGATATTTTGATAAACTAAATATTTTCCATACAAATACTTAATTTCCGGCCGGTCCTTCCCATATAAGTGTGGCATATAAGTGAAGAGCATAGTGAAAATTAAAAAAACGGTATTTGGTAGAGCATAAAACTAATAAATGCTGAGTTCGATAAAGATATCTTGAAAAACATAAAACATTTTCATTCAAAAACTTAATTTTCGAACCATCGTTCCTATGGCACCTATATGTTATAGTGGTCAGATGTTGAAAGGATTTTGCATATATATGAGGAGCAAAGTACAACTATTAAATGCCGAGTTTGGTCAAGATATCTTAAAACGAAAAAATTTTCCATACAACAATTTTCAACCGATCGTTTCTATGGCAGTTAAATGACATAGTGGTCCGATGTTGATAGGATTTTGCATATATATATGGAGCATAGTAAAATAAAAATAAAAAAAAATTTACCATACAACAACTTAATTTTTGACCGATAGTTCCTATGCAAATTTGTTATATAGTGGCCCGACGTTAATAGGATTTTGCATATATATGAGGAGCATAGTTAAACTAATAAATGCCAGATATCTAAATAAACAAAGTTTTTTAGACAAGAACCTACTTTTTCGATCGATCTGGCGCCGAAATATGGACTGCATGCAACAGAAAGAGGCACTTCTGCAAAATTTCATAAAGATAGCTTAAAAACTAAGAGACTAGTTCGCATAGAAACAGACAGACGGACGGACGGACAGACGGACATGGCTATATCGAATGGCTGTTGATACTGATTAAGAATATATTTACTTAATAGGGTCAGAGATGTCTCCTTTTATGCGTTACACTTTTCACGACAAACTTGTAATACCCTCTGCAAGGGTATAGAAACAGACAGACGGACGGACGGACAGACGGACTTGGTTATATCGAATGGCTGTTGATACTGATTAAGAATATATTTACCTACTATGCGTTACACTTTTCACGACAAAATTATAATACCCTCTGCAAGGGTATAAAAAGGTTTCAATACAAGTACCTAATTTTCTGGCGATCTTTCCTATGGAAGCTATGTTTTATAATGGTCCGATGCTGATATTATTTAATGCCGATTTCAATTTCCGAGTTTGGGTATCTAGATTAACAAAAAAAAACAACAGAAGTACTTAGTTTTCAACCGATCGATTCTATTGCAGCTAAATGATTGAGTGAACCGATGTTGATAAGATTTTGTAAATATGTTCTTTATAATGCCGAATTTGATAAGATATTTTGATAAACTGAATATTTTACATACAAATATTTCATTTTCGATCGACCTATGGCAGCTTTATTGCATAGTGGTCCGTTGCCGATAAGCTTCCGCATATATGAAGGAAGCTTACTGAAATTTATATATTCTGCGTTAGTTCTTGGCAAGTAAAAATGTGGTTCATACAACAACCTATTTTTAGACCGATCATACCTATGGCAGCTATATGATATAGTGGTCCGTTGTTCATAGGATTTTGCATATATAGCATGGTGAAATCTATAAATTCCGAGTCAGGGTTAAATATCTAGATAAACTAAAATTGTTTCATAAAAATTAAAATTTTTATTTATAATGCTAAGTTATGTTAGGGTATTTTGATAAACAAAATATTTTCCATGTTTACCCATTTTTAATGAGTTCAGGTTATAACAAGTAAGAGGAGCTACATAAAGATAAATTAAAAATAAAGAGTTTCCTTGGCAGGGTTCGAACTAATAACTGACCGCATTACTTGCTGCCGCCTCTAATCAATAGCCACACCAGTCAAGAAAAAGAAAATTTTTCCAGAATAGGGTTCGAACTTGTAACAGACCCCACTACTTACCGCCTCCTTTTATCAACAACCACACCAATAATTGAGTCTTGATGAGAAAAAAAAATTAAAATAGCAGCACATAAAACAATACAATCGCATTTGCAATGCTGTTGATGGAATTCAAGCGCTTGCTGCCGCTGATAGGAGAAAAGTAAAAAACATGTTTTCTTTAATCATTTCGTTTTTTCCTGACCGATCTTGATGAAATTTTGCTATAGAATATTTGTGTATTATCAAAAAGTCATTTGCATTTAAATTATTGCTTATATTTTGGGCTTGATATCTTGATAAGCAAAAAAATTGTTCACACCAGAACTTAATCAAAATATCATGAAAAACAAGAAATTTTCCATAATCAAAATATCATGAAAATAAGAAATTTTCCATAAAACTTAATTTTCGATTGATCGTTCCTATGGTAGCTATATGATAAAGTGATCCCACGATGATTTGGATTTTGCATATATATGAGGAGCATAGTAAAACTATTAAATGCCAAGTTTGGTCAAGATATCTTGAAAAAGATAAAAATGTTCCATACGACTTAATTTTCGACTGATCGTTCCTATGGTAGCTAAATGACATATTGGTCTGATGTTGATAGCATTTTGCATATATGAGGAGTATAGTAAAATAGGCAAATGCCGAGATTAGTCAAGCTATCTTGAAAATAAAAATTTTCATACAACATTTCCGATTGTTCCTATGGCAGCTATATGATAAAGTGGTCCGCTGTTGATAGGATTTTGCATATATATGAGGAGCATAGTACAACTTATAAATGCTGAGTTTGATCAAGATATCTTAAAAAATAAAAAATATGTGTATTTAAAAACTTAATCTTCCACCGATCAGCCATCAGCGATGGCAGCTTTATTATAAAGTGGTTCAATGTTGATAGGATTTTGCATATATATGAAGAGCATAACAAATGCCAAGTTTGGTAAAGATATCTAAATAAACAACAAGTTTTTTATGCAAGTACCTGCTTTTCGACAGATCGTTCCTATGGCAGCTATATGATATAGTGGTCCTATCTTGCTTGCTTCGACATATGTACTGCGTACAACAAAAAGACGCACTTCTGCAAAGTTTCATTAAGATAGATTTAAAACTGAGAGACTAGTTCGCATAGAAACTGACAGACGGACGGACGGACAGACGGACATGGCTATATCGAATGGCTGTTTATACTGATTAAGAATATATTACTTTATTCTATGCGTTACACTTTTCACGACAAAACTATAATACCCTCTGCAAGTGTATATAAAGGTTTTAATACAAGTTCCTAATTTTTTGGCGATCTTTCCTATGGAAGCTATATTATATAATGGCCCGATGATGATAATATTTAATGCCGATTTCAATTTCCGAGTTTGGGTATCGCGATAAACAAAAAAACGAGAAAGAAGTGCTATCTTCGGCACACCGAAGATTTAATACCCTTGCAGACCCAACCTTTTCAAAATGCTCATAGTGCTTTGCCCGTATCTAAGAAGCATAGGGAAAATAGTTAATGCCGAGTTAAGATATCTTGAAAAACAAAACAGGTTTCCATACAACAACTTAATTTTCGACCGATCGTTCCTATGGCAGCTATATGATATAGTAGCCCGATGTGAATAAGATTTTGCATAAGTGGAGGGAGCATAGTAAAACTAATAAATGCCGAGTTTGGTCTAGATATCTTGAAAAACAAAAAAAATTCCATACAACAGCATAATTTTCGAACGATCGTTCCTATGGCAGCTATATAATATAGTTGTCCGATCTTAATAGGATTTTGCATATATATGGGGAGCGTAGTAAAACTAATAAATACCGAGTTTGCTCAAGATATCTTGAACAACAACTTAATTTTCGACCGATCTTCCTATGGCAGCTATATGATGTAGTTGTCCGATCTTGATAGGGTTTTGCATATGTATGGGGAGCGTAGTAAAACTAATAAATACCAAGTTTGGTCAAGATATCGTGAAAAACATAAAAATTTTCCATACAAAAACTTAATTTTCGACCGATCGTTCCTATGGCAGCTATATGATATAGTGGTCCGATCCAGCTGGTTTTGACATATGATCTGCGTGAAAGAGGGAAACAGAAAAAGGGAATTCTGCAAAGTTTCATAAAGATGGCTTTAAAACTGAGACTAGTTCGCATAGAAACAGACAGACGGATAGACGGACATGGCTATATCAACTCGGCTGTTGATACTGATCAAGAATATATATACTTTATGGGGTCGGAGATGTCTCCTTCTATGCGTTACACTTTTCACGACAAAATTATAATACCCTCTGCAAGGGTATAACAACCACCCAAGTACTTAGTTTTCAACCGATCGATTCTATTGCAGCTATATGATTGAGTGAACCGATGTTGATAAGATTTTGTAAATATGTTCTTTATAATGCCAAATTTGGTAAAATATTTTTAATAAACTGAATATTTTACATACAAATATTTCATTTTCGATCGACCTATGGCAGCTTATTGCATAGTGGTCCGTTGTTGATAAGCTTCCGCATATATGAAGGAAACTTAGTGAAACTTATATATTCCGAGTTAGTTCTTGACACAAAATAAGTGTTACATACAATAACCTATTTTTAGACTGATCGTACCTATGGCAGCTATATGATATAGTGGTCCGATGTTCATAGGATTTTGCATATATAGCATGGTGGAACCTATAAATTCCGAGTAAGGGTTAGATATTTATATAAACAAAAATTGTTTCATAAAAGATAAACATTTTTTTTTATAGTGCTGTTTTGTTAAGGTATTTGATAAACAAAATATTTTCCATTCTAATACTTAATTTCCGGCCAGTGCTTTCTATATAAGTGAGGAGCATAGGGAAAAATCATAAAACTGAGTTCTGGTAGGTTAGCTTAATGAACAAAAGCGTTTTTCTGAAAACTACTTCATTTCCGACCGTCCTTCCTTTGACAACTAAGATTTTGCATATAAGTAAGGAGCATTGTGAAAATTCGAAAAACAGAGTTTGGGTCATATATCTTAATGAGTATATATAAGGAGCATAATTATTAATCCCAATTTTGGGTAAGATTACTTGATAAACAAAAAAGGTTTCATTACAAGTAACTGATTTGCTGGCAATCTGTCATATAGCAGCTATATTATATAGTGTTCCGATGCTGATAATACTTAAAGCCGAGACTAATTTTCAAGTTTGGGATATCATGAACAACAACAAAAAAGTATACAAGTTCTTAGTTTTCAACCGATATTTTGAAAAACAAAATATTTTCCATAGAAATATTTAATTTTCGACCGATCTTTTCTATAGCAGCCATAGGATGCCGATGTTGATAGGATGTTGCATATATATATGAGGAGCATAGTAAAACTATTAAATGCCGAGTTTGCTCAAGATATCTTGAAAAACAAAAAGATTTTCCATACAACAATTTTCGACCGATCGTTCCTATGGCAGCTAAATGACATAGTGGTCCGATGTTGGTAGGATTTTGCATATATATGAGGAGCATAGTAAAATAAATACATTCCAAGATTGGTCAAGCTATCTTGAAAAAAAAACTTTTCCACACAACTTAATTTTTGACCGATCGTGCCTATGGCAGCTTTGTTATAAAGTGGTCCGACGTTGATAGGATTTTGCATATATATGAAGAGCATAGTAAAACTAATAAATGCCAAGTTTAGTCAAGATATCTAAATAAACAAAACGTTTTTTATGCAAGAACCTACTTTTCGACCGATCGTTCCTATAGCAGCTATATGATATAGTGGTCCGATGTTCATAGGATTTTGCATATATAGCATGGTGAAACCTATAAATTCCGAGTTGGGGTTAGATATTTATATAAACAAAAATTGTTTCATAAAAGATCAACATTTTTTTTATAATGCTAAGTTTTGTTAAGGTATTTTGATAAACAAAATATTTTCCATACTAATACTTAATTTCCGGCCAGTGCTTCCTATATAAGTGTGGCATATAAGTGATGAGCATCGGGAAAAATCATAAAACTGAGTTCGGGTAGGTTAGTTTAATGAAAAAAAGCGATTTTCTGAAAACTACTTCATTTCCGACCTTTCCTTTGACAGCTATTTTATATAGTGGCCCGATGTTGATAAGATTTTGCATATAAGTAAGGAGCATAGTGAAAATTCAAAAAACAGAGTTTAGCTCAGATATCTTAATGAGTATATATAAGGAGCATAGTTATAAATCCCAAGTTTGGGTAAGATATCTTCATAAACAAAAAAGTTTTCATTACAAGTACCTAATTTGCGGGCGATCTGTCATATGACAGCTATATTATATAGTGGTCTGATGCTAATAATACTTAATGCCGATTTTAATTTCCAAGTTAAGGATATCATGAACAACAACAAAAAAGTATACAAGTCCTTAGTTTTCCACCGATACCTCCTATGTCAGCTATATGATATAAGATATAGTAGACCGATTTTGACAAGATTTTGTCAATGTGTAGTTTTTAATGCCCAACTTGGTAAAATATATTGAAAAAGAAAATATTTTCCATAGAAATATTTAATTTTCGACCGATCGTTTCTATGGCAGCCATATGAAAAAGTGGTCCGATGTTGATAGGATGTTGAACATATAAGAGGAGCATAGTAAAACTATTAAATGCTGAGTTTGCTCAAGATATCTTGAAATACAAAAACATTTTCATTTAAAAACTTGATTTTCGACCGATCGTTCCTATGGCAGCTATATGTTATAGTGGTCCGATGTTGATAGGATTTTGCATATATATGAGGAGCAATGTAAAACTATTAAATGCCGAGTTTGGTTAAGATATCTTAAACAAAAAGATTTTCCATACAAGAATTTTCAACCGGTCGTTCCTATGGCATGTTGGTAGGATTTTGCATATATATGAGGAGCATAATAAAATAAATAAATGCCGAGATTGGTCAAGCTATCTTGAAATTAAAAAAAAATGTTCTATACAATAACTTAGTTTTTGACCGATCGTTCCTATGCAGTTTTGTTATAAAGTGGCCCGAAGTTGATAGGATTTAGCATATATATTAGGAGCATAGTTAAACTAATAAATGCCAAGAACCTACTTTTTGGACCGATCTGGCGCCGAAATATGTACTGCGTGCAACAGAAAGAGGCACTTCTGCAAAATTTCATAAAGATAGCTTGAAAACTGAGAGACTAGTTCGCATAGAAACAGACAGACGGACGGACCGACAGACGGACATGGCTATATCGAATGGCTGTTGATACTGATTAAGAATATATTTACTTAATAGGGTCAGAGATATCTCCTGTTATGCGCTACACTTTTCACGGCAAAATTGTAATACCCTCTGCAAGGGTATAGAAACAGACAAACGGACGGACGGACAGACGGACAGACGGACTTGCTTATATCGAATGGCTGTTGATACTGATTAAGAATATATTTACCTTCTATGCGTTACACTTTTCACGACAAAATTATAATACCCTCTGCAAGGGTATAAAAAGGTTTCAATACAAGTACCTAATTTTCTGGCGATCTTTCCTATGGAAGTTATATTTTATAATGGTCCGATGCTGATATTATTTAATTTCAATTTCCGAGTTTGGGTATCTAGATAAACAAAAAAAAAACAACAGAAGTACTTAGTTTTCAACCGATCGATTCTATTGCAGCTAAATGATTGAGTGAACCGATGTTGATAAGATTTTGTAAATATGTTCTTTATAATGCCGAATATGGTAAGATATTTTGATAAACTGAATATTTTACATACAAATATTTCATTTTCGATCGACCTATGGCAGCTTTATTGCATAGTGGTGCGTTGCCGATAAGCTTCCGCATATATGAAGGAAGCTTACTGAAATTTATATATTCTGCGTTACTTCTTGGCAAGTAAAAATGTGGTTCATACAACAACCTATTTTTAGACCGATCGTACCTTTGGCAGCTATATGATATAGTGGTCCGTCTAAAAATTCCGAGATAGGGTTAAATATCTAGATAAACTAAAATTGTTTCATAAAAATTAAAATTTTTATTTATAATGCTAAGTAATGTTAGGGTATTTTGAAAAACAAAATATTTTCCATACTAATACCTTGTTTCCGGCCAGAGCTACCTATATAAGTGTGGCATATAGGTGAGGTTCATAGGGAAAAATCATAAAACTGAGTTCGGGTAGGTTAGCTTAATGAACAAAAGCGTTTTTCTGAAAACTACTTCATTTCCGACCGTCCTTCCTTTGACAACTAAGATTTTGCATATAAGTAAGGAGCATAGTGAAAATTCAAAAAACAGAGTTTGGGTCAGATATCTTAATGAGTAAGGAGCAAAGTTATAAATCCCAAGTTTGGGTAAGATATCTTGATAAACAAAAAAGGTTGCATTACAAGTACCTAATTTGCTGGCGATCTGTCATATGGCAGCTATATTATATAGTGGTCCGATGCTGATAATACTTAATGCCGAGTCTAATTTCCAAGTTTGGAATATCATGAACAGCAACAAAAAAGTTTACAAGTCCTTAGTTTTCAACCGATACCTC
>NW_026997334.1:0-2951 GCF_035044405.1 Drosophila montana | reverse complement strand
AAGTGGATTAAGACGCTGCAGGCTATGACCCACGCGTGTGCCTTTCGGTCGGTCCAACCATTAGAAGGTCATTCAACGCAATTTGAGTCGATGTACGCTTAAGCTCGGGATCTCGAGACAAGCGTATTTCAAGCGACAAAAAACGACGCTTAGCAACATCAAAGGAGTTACCAAGCTGATTGGGATCTGATTTAAATGGCAGTCTTACTTTAAATCTACCTGACGGCAGTATTTCCAAATGATCTTGAAAGTGGCTCTCACATAACTGCTGTTCAACAGGTTGGACTTTTTTGGCTGAAGGCAACTCTTCCAATGACCAAAATTTCTGCTTTGTTTTGTCTACCGAGGTTTAAGACTTTTCTTGGCAACTCAGATTGACAGCATGAGTCTTCTTATGATACAATCCAGCCAACAAGTGTCTTTTGCAGAATCGGACAATTCGTGCGTAATTTGACCGATAGACTGAAACTCAAAGAACATCTCAGCTCCGATGAGCATGTCGATCTTTTGTGGCTTATGAAAATATGGATCAGCCGATTGCAAGTTCTCAGGGATTTTCCAACCACTGACATTGACCGTATGGTCAGGCTGGTAACCAGAAATGGTCTTCAAAATCCACAAATCTAACGAGAACTCACTGCAATTGACTCGCGACTGCACCACTATATGAATCTTTTTTTTTACTTGAGTGTTGCATTGAGCAATCCCAAGTGCGCTGATACTGGCCTCTTCTCTACGCAGCTGCAATCGTTGTGCTAGCTCGTCTGTTACAAAATTAATTTGTGGTTCAGAATCGACTAAAGCTCTAGCCAAAACGAACTCGCCACTTCTCGTTTTAACGCTAACGACTGCGGTAGCTAGGATTACACCATCAGACACATTCGCATGCATAGTATGTGAAGTCTATGGTTGATCCTGTCCGGAGTCAAGGGGTGGTGGTAACGCTCGAGTGTTAGAAACGGCAGAGTATCTATGCAACAGTGTGAGAACGACTGCATACTCTGCACTTGTTTGCCTTACATTTGGCAAAAGTGTGTCCCTTGGTATCTACGATTCAAGGCTGTTTCACCATCAGTCCAAAATTTCTCAAAAAACAGGATTTCGATATCGATTTTTTTTTTATCAATTACTTGGAAACGGGGCAAGATATCGAATATCGGAAACAAACTCGATCTGCACGGGCATTAGGAGAACGCACAGCTTAAATTTCAAGTGTCTAGCTTTTATAGGTTCTGATATCCTTGCGTTCATACATACGGACAGACGGACGGACGGACAGACGGACACACGGACAGACACCAAAACATACAACTTTTGTGTTTCTTAACCGATCTTATTACTTATAGTCCCATAGAATATTTGTGTTTTCTCAAAAAGTCTATTACATTTAAATTGTGGCTTATTTTGTGGGCAGCATAAATTGGTTTACTTACTTGACTTATAGATTTTTGTGGCAGGGGGAAGGTGGCTATAGCTTTAAAATGAAAGTTACTTGATATATATGTACTATTATAGAAGCTACATGTCAAGTTTGGTGAATCTAGTTCTTATTATTTACCAAAATTGCTCAAAAAACAGGATTTCGATATCGATTTTTATTGGCTTGGAAACGGGGCAAGTTATCGAATATCGGAAACAAACTCGATCTGCGCGGGCACTAAAAGGACTTAAAGCTAAGCTCTAGCTTTCAAACTGAGAGACTAGTTCGCATAGAAACAGACAGACGGACAGAAGGAAGCTTACCGAAATTTATATACTCCGAGTTCTTGACAAGTAAAAATGTGGTTCATACAACAACCTATTTTTAGACCGATAGTACCTATGGCAGCTATATGATATAGTGGTCCGATGTTCATAGGATTTTGCATATATAGCATGGTGAAACCTATAAATTCCGAGTTAGGGTTTAATATCTAGATAAACAAAAATTGTTTCATAAAAATTAAAATTTTTATTTATAATGCTAAGTTTTGTTAAGGTATTTTGATAAACAAAATATTTTTGATACTAATACTTAATTTTCCGGCCAGAAAAATCATAAAACTGAGTTCGGGTTGGTTGAGCTTAATGAACAAAAGCGATTTTCTGAAAACTACTTTTTTTCCGACCGGTCCTTCCTATGACAACTATTTTATATAATGGTCCGATGTTGATAAGATTTTGCATATAAGTAAGGAGCATTGTGAAAATTCAGAAAACAGAGTTTGGGTCAGATATCTACATGAGTATATATAAGGAGCATAGTTATAAATCCCAAGTTTGGGTAAGATGTCTTGATAAACAAAAAAGGTTTCATTAAAAGTACCTAAATTGCTGGCAATCTGTCATATGACAGCTATATTATTTAGTGCTCCGATGCTGATAATACTTAATGCCGAGTCTAATTTTCAAGTTTGGGATATCATGAACAACAACAAAAAAGTATACAAGTCCTTAGTTTTCAACCGATATTTTGAAAAACAAAATATTTTCCATAGAAATATAATTTTCGACCGATCGTTTCTATGGCAGCCATATGATAAAGTGGTCCGATGTTGAAAGGATGTTGAATATATATGAAGCGCATAGTTATACTATTAAATGCCAAGCTTAATCAAGATATCTTGATATACAAAAAAATTGTCCATACAACAGCTTAATTTTCGACCGATCGCTCCTATGGCAGTTATATGACATAGTGGTCCGATGTTGATAGGATTTTGCATATATATGAGGAGCATAGTAAAATAAATAAATGCCGAGATTGGTCAAGCTATCTTGAATATAAAAAAAATTTTCCATACAACTTTATATTTGACCGATCATTCCTATGAAACTTTGTTATAAAGTGGCCCGACGTTGATAGGATTTTGCATATATATGAGGAGCATTGTAAAACTAATAAATGCCAAGTTTGGTCAAGTTATCTAGATAAACCAAAAATTTATTAGACAAGAACCTACTATTTCGAC
>NW_026997333.1:0-3105 GCF_035044405.1 Drosophila montana | reverse complement strand
CGAACTGGCGCCGAAATATGTACTGCGTGCAGCAGAAAGAGGCACTTCTGCAAAATTTCATAAAGATAGCTTTAAAACTGAGAGACTAGTTCCAATAGAAACAGACAGACGGACGGACGGACAGACGGACATGGCCATATCGAATGGCTCTTGATACTTATGAAGAATGTATTTACTTTATGGGGTCGGAGATGTCTCCTTCTATGCGCTACACTTTTCACGACAACCTTGTAATACCCTCTGCAAGGGTATAGAAACAGGCAGACGGACGGACGGACAGACGGACATGGTTATACCGAATGGCTGTTGATACTGATTAAGAATATATTTACTTTATGGGGTTGGAGATGTCTACTTCTATGCGTTACACTTTTCACGACAAAATTATAAAACCCTCTGCAAGGGTATAAAAAGGTTTTAATACAAGTACCTAATTTTCTGGCGATCTTTCCTATGGAAGCTATATTATATAATGCTCCGATGCTGATAATATTTAACGCCGATTTCAATTTCCCAATGTGTATCTTGATAAACAAAAAAAGCCACAGAAGTACTTAGTTTTCAACCGATCGATCTATTGCAGCTATATGATTGAGTGGACCGATTTTGATAAAATTTTGTTAATATGTTCTTTATAATGCCGAATTTGGTAAGATATTTTGATAAACTGAATATTTTACATACAAATATTTCATTTTCGATCGACCTATGGCAACTTTATTGCATAGGGGTCCGTTGTTGATAAGCTTCCGCATATATGAAGGAAGCTTACTGAAATTTATATATTCCGAGTTCTCGACAAGTAAAAATGTGGTTCATACAACAACCTATTTTTAGACCAATCGTACCTATGGCAGCTATATGATATAGTGGTCCGATGTTCATAAGATTTTGCATATATAGCATGGAAAAACCGAGTTAGGGTTAGATATTTATATAAACAAAAATGGTTTAATTAAAGATCAAAATTTTTAATTATAATGCTAAGTTTTGTTAAGGTATTTTGATATACAAAATATTTTCCATACTAATACTTAATTTCCGGCCAGTGCTTCCTATATAAGTGAGGAGCATCGGGAAAAATCATAAAACTGAGTTCGGGTAGGTTAGTTTAATGAACAAAAGCGATTTTCTGAAAACTACTTCATTTCCGACCATCTATCCTTTGACAACTATTTTATATAGTGGCCCGATGTTGATAAGATTTTGCATATAAGTAAGGAGCATCGGGAAAATTAAAAAAACAGAGTTTGGGTCAGATATCTTAATGAGTATATATAAGGAGCATAATTATAAATCCCAAGTTTGGGTAAGATATCTTGATAAACAAAAAATGTTTCATTACAAGTACCTTATTTGCTGGCAATCTGTCATATGGCAGCTATATTATATAGTGTTCCGTTGCTGATAATACTTAACGCCGAGTCTAATTTTCAAGTTTGGGATATCATGAACAACAACAAAAAGTATACAAGTCCTTAGTTTTCAACCGATATTTTGAAAAACAAAATATTTTCCATAGAAATGTTTAATTTTCAACCGATCGTTTCTATGGCAGCCATATGATAAAGTGGTCCGATGTTTAATATATATGAGGAGCATAGTAAAACTGTTAAATGCCGAGCTTACTCAAGATATCTTGAAATTCAAAAAATTGTCCATACAACAACTTAATTTTCGACCGATCGCTCCTATGGCAGTTATATAATAAATGGTCTGATGTTGATAAGATTTTGCATATATATGAGGAGCATAGTAAAACTTATAAATGCTGAGTTAAATCAAGATATTTTGATAAACATAAAACATTTTCATTCAAAAACTTAATTTTCGAACCATTGTTCCTATGGCAGCTATATGTTATAGGATAGGATTTTGCATATATATGAGGAGCAAAGTAAAACTATTAAATGCCGAGTTTGGTCAAGATATGTTAAATCAAAAAGATTTTCCATACAACAATTTTCGACCGATCGAACCTATGGCAGCTAAATGACATAGTGGTCCGATGTTGGTAGGATTTTCGGTTTTACCCAGTTCTATCAGCATTATTCGTGCTAAGTATGATTTTTCTGGTCAAATACTGTTCGTGTCCCACGGTTGGGCGCCATTTATTATGTAACGAACACAAGGAAGTCGTACGGAGCACACTCTGTCTACAAAGGGGTCCGGCCTTGCTCAGGGCAAGTGGGGTGGGTCTTTGTGCTCTTTCGGACTTAGTCGTCACTTAATAAAGTGTAGACAGAGAAAGGGACAGGAAGATACAAACCATAGTGTTAATTAAATGTGATGCAGTAATTGAAGAAGAACTAAGATGTTAACGTCCTTCTTTCTGTACCCGCCCTGCCATGTAGAATTCTAGTTCTACCCTAAAAGGAGCCCCAAAAATAACTCTAGTACTGATTCATTTTAGATATCTATAATATAATTCATCAAGGTATCGCGTTCGTATAACATTTGCTTAGATTAATATGCTCAAGAAAAGAATATCATATAAAAGGAGAATCCACGTTAGACTTCAGGTGATTACAAAGTTTACTTAAGTCTAGCAATTGTTTACAAATAGGATGAGCAAAACAAGGAAAAAGAAACAAAATATGTTGAACTGATAAATTCTTTGTGTTCGCTAATGATCATTATAAAGCAGTAAATAAATAATCTGTATGTTGGATGATCGTTTAGCTTATTATCTATGTAGATTACATTGAAAGCTCAACGCAACATAATAGCTGTGTGGGTGCGCTAACACATTTAACCCAACATATGCATTTATGCATGCATGCTTACGCCGGCTGTGCCGTACTTACAAGTCGTCGAGTCCATCGATGTCAGCAGGCATGTTGACGTTGATGATAATTTGCTAAATGTGCATTAAGTTATCTGGTTAAATGTTGTTAGCGGCGCATAAACTAAAGTAGATCGAAATTAAGAATAAGTAAAAACTAGTATATAACAATTATAATTTTAATCATTTCATTTACGTGGCGATACTAAAAATCATTCCGCATCGTGTTCGGTAGAAAGACATGGAGTGACCGTGCCATTAGATTGACCAAGTTGTTATGCCTCGCAACTGAATTTGTCCTTACGAAACCTGGAGGGGGC
>NW_026997332.1:0-2914 GCF_035044405.1 Drosophila montana | reverse complement strand
TTCTCCTCAAAACAACACATATGTTTTAAAAAAAAAAAAAGAGACAAAACCCTTTTCAATACATAAATTTATAATAAGAAACAAATTATTTTCTTTTAAAAATTATTATACAATATATTAACACTAACACTGAATGACTACATGTATTACGTCATTTCTTTAAAAAGCGAAATGTAGCATATCTACCCTACCATTATCATAAATCAAGTGTATAACAATCCGTTAATACATTGTGACACTTTGTCATAATGAATAAAAATATACAAAGGCCCAAAGTACATTAAAAAAACGCTTAGAATTACATAAACATTCCAGCGCACAAGCAATACGATACATCGCTTATACACAAGCCGATCGCATACATATGTACATACCAACATACTCATACATACATATAAACACATAGATATAAGCATTGCATGTTTCGGGTTAGCTAAACCCAACATGAACATATAAGGATGATTCTCAATAAAGTAAGACAACGGAGCAGACGCTCCAAACTAAAACGGTCTTTCTTGAATATATTACACCGGCAGAGACAGACATGCAGATATACAGACAGACAGACATGCAGACAGAGAGACAGGTATACGGGCAGACAGACAGGAAGCCAGACTGACAGAAAGATAGGAAAACAGACAGAAAGACACGCAGACCCACAGAATCGCAGACATACAGACACACAGGAGGAGAGAGACAGATACACAGACAGGCAGGCAGGCAGATAAGCGTAAATACCTAAAGCCTCGCAGACAGACACACCGGCAGAGACAGACATGCAGATATACAGACAGACATGCAGACCGAGAGACAGGCATACGGGCAGACAGACAGACAGGCACACAGATAGACAGACAGATAGGCAGACCAATATACTGGCAGACAGAAAGACGCACACGTAGAGAGAGAGACAGACAGGCAGACAGACAGGCAGGCCGACCGGCAGACAGACAGACAGATAGGAATACAGGCAGACAGACACGCAGTCCCACAGACTCGCATACATACAGGCACACAGGAAGAGAGAGAGAGAGAGAAAGAGAGAGAAAGAGAGAGAAAGAGAAGGAGAGAGAGAGAGAGAGAGAGAGAGAGAGAGAGAGAAAGAGAGAGACCTACAGACTCGCACACGGGCAGAAAGACAGGCACAGAGATAGACAGACAGAAAGGCAGGCCAATAGACTCGCAGACAGTCAGAAGCACGGCCCGAGAGAGAGGCAGACAAGCAAACAGATAGGCAGACCGACCGGCTAACAAATAAGAAAACAGGCAGACAGACACGCAGATCCACAGACTCGCAGACATAGAAGCACGCAGGAAGAGAGAGAGAGATACCCAGACAGTCAGGCAGAAAGATTGGCAGGAATTCCTACAGCCTCGCAGACGGACACACCGGCAGAGACAGACAGTCAGACTTACAGACAGACAGATATGTAGACAGAGAGACAGGCAGACACACTGACAGGTACACAAATAGACAGACAGAAAGGCAGCCGGACAGATAGGAAGATAGGCAGACGGTCACGCAGCCCCTTAGACTTCCATTCATACAGACACACAGGAAGAGAGAGATTCACAGACAGTCAGGCAGACAGATAGGCAGGAATACCTACAACCTCGAAGACAGACCTACCGGCAAAGACAGACAGGCTGATATACAGACAGACATGCAGACAGAGAGACAGGCAGTCGTGCAGATAGACAGACAGACACACAGATAGACAGACATAAAGGCAGACCAATATACTCGCAGACAGTCAGACGCACGGGCGGAGAGAAAGACAGACATGCAGACCGAGCGACAGACAGATAGGAAAACAGGCAGACAGACACGCAGACCCACAGACTCGCAGACATAGAGACACACAGGAAGAGAGAGAGAGAGAGATACACAGACAGGCAGGCAGATAGATAGGCAGGAATACCTACAGCCTCGCAGACAGACACACCGGCAGAGATAGACAGGCAGACTTACAGACAGGCAGGCAGACAGGCGGGCAGACAGGCAGGCAGACAGGCAGGCAGACAGGCAGACATAGAGACAGATAGGCATACAGCCTGACAGACTGAAAAAGAGACAGACAGACATACAGACAGACCGCCGAGAGAGAGAGAGAGAGAGAGAGAGCGAGAGAGAGACAGAACGATAGAGAGAGCGAGAGAGAGCGAGAGAGAGAGAGAGAGAGAGAGAGAGAGAGAGAGAGGAGAGAGAGAGAGAGAGAAAGAGAAAAGAGAGAGAGAGAGAAAGAGAGAAAGAGAAAAAGAGAGAGAAAGCGAGAGAGAGAAAGAGAGAACGAGAGAGAGAGAGAGAGAGCGTCCTATAGATTCGCAGATAGATAAGAAGAAAAACATATTTCAAGGCTTATGGATCACATGGCCATCCTTCCTGATCACCAATTTGGATTCAGGGGAGGGCATGGCGCTGTTGAACAGGTTCACAGAGTGATTGACCATATTCTTAAGGCTTACGACGACAAAGACTACTGCTATAGAGTCTTTGTAGACGTTAAGCAGGCCTTCGACCGAGGCTGGATTGATGTATTGCTCCAGAAAATCATGATGAGTCTTCCCGCCCCCTTCTTTCTACTTCTGCGCTCTTATCTAATGGAGCGAAAGTTCGAAGTCAAAGTTAGAGCAGCAATCTCTCCTGCCCGCAAAATGAAGGCGGGTGTCCCCCAAGGCAGCGCACTGGGCCCCTTTCTCTAAAACTTCTACACGGCAGACATCCCCACTCCGGATGAACTACACGAGCTTGCCACCCCAGGCAAATACTTTATGGCCACATTTGCCGATGACGTGGCAATATTTTACTCCGCCCACTGCGAGTATGAAGCCACTGACGGTGCCCAGGAATACATCCACTTGCTTGAGAGCTGGACACGCAGATGGAACATCAAACTCAGGCGGTCAACTACAC
>NW_026997331.1:0-609 GCF_035044405.1 Drosophila montana | reverse complement strand
GGACACAAACAGACAGACAGGCACACAGATAGATAGACAGAAAAGCAGAAGACTGACCGGCAACCAGACAGACAGATAGGAAGATAGGAAGGCGGACACACAGACCCAAAAACTCGCAGACAAACAGACACACAGGAAGAGAGACAGATACACAGATAGCCAGGCCGTCAGACAGACAGGTATACCTACAGCCTCGCTGACAGACACTCCGGCAGAGACAAACAGGCAGATATACAGACAGACAGACAAGCAGACAGAGAGACAGGCTGACGGGCAGACAGACTGCGAAGCACACAGGTAGACAGACATAAAGGCAGACCAAAAGACTCGAAGACAGACAGACGTACGGGCAGCGAAAGAGAGACAGACAGGCAGACAGACACACAGGAAGTGAGAGAGAGATACACAGACTGTCAGGCAAACAGATAGACAGGAATACCTACAGCCTCGCAGACAGACACACCGGCAGAGACAGACAGGCAGATATGCAGACAGACAGACAGATAGGAAGATAGGCTGACGGACACACAGACCCAAAGACTCGCAGACATGCAAACACACAGGAAGAGAGAGAGAGAGAAACACAGACAGTCAGGCAAACAGATAGAC
>NW_026997330.1:0-1790 GCF_035044405.1 Drosophila montana | reverse complement strand
AGGCAGACCGACCGGCAGACAGATAGACATTTAGGAAAACAAGCAGACAGACACTCAGACTCACAGACTCGCTGACAAAGAGACACACAGGAAGAGAGAGAGAGAGAGATACACGAACAGGCAGGCAGACAGATTGGTAGGAATACCTACAGCCTCGCAGACAGACACACTGGCAGAGACAGTCAAGTAGACTTACAAATAGACAGGTATGTAGACAGAGAGACAGGCAGACATGTACACAGATAGACAGACAGAAAGGCAGACAGACTGACAGATAGGAAGATAGGCAGACGGCCACACAGACCCACAGACTCGCAGACATACAGACACACAGGAAGAGAGAGATATACACAGACAGTCAGGCAGATATATAGACAGGAATGGCCACAGCATCGCAGACAGACGCACTGGCAAACACAGATAGGCTGATATACAGACAGACAAACATGCACACAGAGAGACGGCAGACAGACAGACAGGTACACAGATAGTCAGACAGAAAGGCAGTGTCTGTCTGCCTTTCTGTCTGTCTTACGGCCTCGCAGATAGACACACCGGCAGGGACAGACAGGTAGACTTACAGGCAGACGGACAGACAGACAGACAGACCGGCAGACAGACAGACAGATAGGAAGATAGGCGGACTGACACGCAGACCCACAGACTCACGGAAATACAGGCACACAGGAAGAGAGAGAGATACACAGACTGCCTGACAGACAGATAGGCAGACACACCGGCAGGAACAGACAGGTAGACTTACAGACAGCTTGGAATACAGACTGAGATGGAGAGATAGGCATTAAAACAGGGATTCAGACAGACAGACAGACCGGCAACAGACACACAGGACGAAAGAGAGATATACAGACAGTTAGGCGGACGGATAGACAGGAATACCTGCAGCCTTCGCAGAAATAAACACCGTCAGAGACAGACAGGCAGATATACAGACATGCAGACCGAGAGACAGGCAGACAGAAGGACAGGCACACAGGTAGACAGTCAGGAAGACATACCAATAGACTCTCAGACAGAAAGACGCACGGCCAGAGAGACAGACAGGCAGAAAGAGAGACAGAGCAACAGAGAGAGAGAGAGAGGGAGAGAGAGAGAGAGTAGAGAGAGTGTGAGAGAGGCTGACGGGATGATAGGCAGTCAAACAGACAGAGAAACAGACATGCGTAGAGATAGACAGACAGGAAGACAACCTTACAGACCCGCAGAATGACGAAAGATTAGGAAATCAGACAGACAGGCAGACAGACAGGTAGGCAGACAGGCAGACAGACAGGCAGACAGACAGGCAGACAGATCGGCAACAGGCAGACAGGTAGATAGGCATACAGACACGCAGCCCACAGACTCGCAGACATACAAACACACAGACGAGAGAGACATACACAGATACACAGTCAGCAGACGGATAGACAGGAGTACCAACAGCCTCGCAAACAAACACTCCGGCAGAGACAGACAGACATGCAGACCGAGAGACAGGCAGACGGGCAGACAGACAGACAGGCACACAGATAGACAGACAGAGAGGCAGACCAAAAGACTCACAGACAGAAAGACGCACGGGCAGAGAGAGAGAGAGAGAGAGACAGACAGGCAGACAGACAGGCAGACAGACAGGCAGACAGACAGACAGATAGGAAGATAGTCAGACGTTCACACAAACCTACAGGCTCGCAGACACACAGGAAGAGAGCGATATACACAGACAATCAGGCAGAAAGATAGACAGGAATACCTACAGAGACAGACAGGCTGATAAACAGACAGAC
>NW_026997329.1:0-1421 GCF_035044405.1 Drosophila montana | reverse complement strand
GAATTCCTTCCACAAACAGATCAAAGTTACCATGGAATTAGAAAAGGACGGGAAATTACCATTTTTAGACTTTATTGTAAGCAGATTGGACAACACACTCAAAATAAAGTGGTATAAGAAACCCATAGCCTCCGGACGAATACTCAACTTCAATTCAAACCACCCAAAGAGTATGATAATCAATACAGCACTAGGCTGTATGAATAGAATGATTAACATATCGCACACAATATACCACAAAGAAATTGAACAGGAAATCAAAAAACTCTTGACCAAAAATGACTTCCCTCAAAATATAATGAAAACATTATTAAAAAAACGAGAAATCGAAAGAAAAAAGCCAACAGAACCTGCTAAAACATATAAATCCCTAATATATGTACGTCTATCAGAACGCCTCACAAACTCAGACTGTTATAACAAACAAGATATAAAAGTAGCACATAAACCGAAGAATACATTAAAAAAATTCTTCAACAAGATAAAGTCGAAAATCCCGATGATCGATAAAAGCAATGTCGTTTACCAAATACCATGTGGCGGGGAAAACAACAACAAGTTCAATAGTGTCTACATAGGTACAACAAAATCGAAGTTAAAAACAAGGTTTAGCTAGTCAACATAAATCGGACTTCAAATTAAGACATCAAAATAATATACAGAAAACAGCACTTATGACCCATTGTATGATAAGCAACCACACACCAAATACTGACCACTGACAACAAAACCCACCCTGACATAACAAGAGCATTGACTAGACACATACATTTTTACCATACCAAAATATTAAACTTACTTATAAAACACAAACACAACCTATTACAAGAACAAACAAAACATATGGAAAAAGCAAAAACAAACACAGAACAACTGATGACCACAGATGACGCAAAAGCATTTTTCGAGAGCGAGAGAAATATAGAAAGCAAAATAACAACAACACTTGAGGAAAGACAAGAAACGAAACACGATAAATTACGAGATCAACGGAACCTAGCCTTAACGGACAACAATACTCAACAAAACAAAAATAGAATTCCCGCCAAACGTAGAAGCGTTACTCGCAAAAGGTCCGAAGTTCGCTCTCACAATCAGCAAAAGAGATTTTCCTCTCTTGAAATACATCACTGACGGTGAGGAGCTAGTACAAACCATAAAAGAAAAGGAAACACAAGAGTCGGCGCGCACAAAATTCTCTTTGTTAGTCAAAGAGCATAAAACCAAGAACAACCAAAACAGTAGGGATCGAGCAATACTGGACACAGTGGAACAGACACGACGTTGCTTTTGTCGATCATCGGGATTTTCGACTTTATCTTGTTAAAGAATTTTTGTAATGTATTCGTCGGTTTGTGTGCTACTTTTATATCTTGTTTGTTATAACAGTCTGAGTTTGTGAGGCGTTCTGATGCGTTCTG
>NW_026997328.1:0-543 GCF_035044405.1 Drosophila montana | reverse complement strand
ACAAAAGTGGGACGCTGCCAGCACCTTCGCAGCAGAAGTAATGCGAGAACTCAGGAGAGTTGAGCGCCGCAGACGGAGAACCGCGGATATTTAGGTAGCAAGAACATGCCTGTGAAGCAATGCTTCGCGGCCGTTCCGCAGGCAATCCACGCTACCTAACCAATACCCCAACTATAGCCTAAGCTAAATAACTAAGCATAAATAAAATGAATACAAAAAAAAAGAAAAAAAACACATACACATACACATACACATACAGACACAGGAAAGTGAAAGACGCGGTGCGGACGCGCATTCTTTTGTGCTCCGGTTTGCGCCCTTTGCTGCAGCTGCTGCAAAGTAAAAGCGTCTCTAAGCGACAGATTGTA
Source organism: Drosophila montana (assembly GCF_035044405.1). Classification (NCBI taxonomy): domain Eukaryota; kingdom Metazoa; phylum Arthropoda; class Insecta; order Diptera; family Drosophilidae; genus Drosophila; species Drosophila montana. Next base: position 175 of record NW_026997328.1, on the reverse strand, counting down.
CGACAGAAACAACGTACCTGGAGTTGGCGCTGATCACCAACTGGAGGTGCAGTCGCTGGTGATCCGGACGGACGGGTCTCCTCCGCTGGGTAAGACAACAACAACACCACTCAATTGTGCCCTGGAGCGCATTGAGTGAAAAGTTTTCCAATCCCGCTGTGAATTGTGAAAGTCA
>NW_026997327.1:0-970 GCF_035044405.1 Drosophila montana | reverse complement strand
CGAGTCAAAATGAGGCTCGCGCACAAATAAAACAAAATGGATAATTAAGGGTAGAAGGAAGCTAATTATGTTATGAAAAAAGAGAAGAATTAAATTCAATTATCTATGAAAAACTAGTCATAATTGGGTAAGAAAATGTCCGATTTCGATTTTTAGGCTTATTTGGATCAATATAAAGGGCGAAAAATAAAAACGGATTATAACTGAATATATTTTGATTAAAAAGAATAAAGGAAAAAATTGAATTGAATATTAAAAGAAAGCTAACTATTTTATGAAAAAAGAGAAGGATTAAAATTCAATTACCTCTAAAAACTAGTCATAATTGGGTAAGAAAATTTCTTATTTCGATTTTCAGGCACATTTGGATCACTATATATATTTTATTTAAAAGGAATAAATTAAATTGATATATATTAAGGGAAGAAGGAAGCTAATTATTTCATTAAAAAAGATAGGGATTAAAATTCAATTATCTCTAAAAAACTAGTCATAATTGGGTAAGAAAATGTCCTATTTTGATTTTCAAGTATATTTGTATCAATGTAATGGGCGAAAGAGAGAGTTCTCAGTTGAGAGTGATTGACGTGTTTTACTTGTGCTCCAAAATTTTTATATATTTTTGCGCTTAAATCCTGCTTTTTATTATTTGGATTTCTTGTGCTTTATTTAAAAAGCTTTTATAACTTGTGCAGTGTTATCTGTTGTGCAACAGCGTAAGTTTGTTAATTATTGCATTTATTAAACACGGCGTCAGTTCCGTATTGTTGTTATTGCCTGTTTTGATTCTTTGGCTTTGGTGCTCCCCTGTGTGTGTGTGTTCGCTACTGCATATTTCTGCTTGTGCATCGCGCTCTCGCAAATTTTTGCAGTTGCTTTTCGCTCCAAACAATTTGTTTGTCTACGAATAGTTATTTTTTGACCGTTTACATGCTCTATTTTTGTGCACCGTGTTTCGTTTTGCTCTGCT
>NW_026997326.1:0-2439 GCF_035044405.1 Drosophila montana | reverse complement strand
TGCCAGCTTTTCAATTCTCTCAACAAATGAATTGACATATGCGACTACATCGTCCCCTGCTGCCTAATCGGTCCAACTGAGACATGAATATCCTCTAATTTTTTCCATACGGCTGCAGGTGTTGGGCATAACTTGATATGCATCAACTGTGTTGGCTTCAGATTTATTTGTCCTCACTAAGTTTTTCTATTTGATGCGACATGTTCATTTTGACAATTTCACCACGTTATTCTTCGCACGAAATAAACTTTTCAAAATTTAACAAAAGGAAGCTATCAAAAACGTAGACACTTTGTGTACTTAGTTAACCGAAACAACGAGATATTAGGATATTTCTAGTGTGCCTAAGATGCACATAAAGAAAAACACACGTAGTGGTTCGGTTAAAGGTTTAATAGAAATTTCAAAGCATGAGTACAATAATCTGAACAAGTACTCGATTACAGAATGAGTACTATGCTGATACAATGTTGCCAGATTATAAAGATGCTTAACAGCTTATTGTAACTATTTTAACTGTTGCTGGCATCCGATCGTATTGAATACAATTTCCCAGATTTAAATTCGTGTTTTATTCTACTGCCAAACGTCACAAAACACAGATTTTAGTTTAAAGCTTACTTTTGCATCCCAACATCAGAATATTTCATCACATTTTTTAAATTAATCAATAACTTTAGAAAATATGCCAATAACTGTAATCAAAATATTTGTTGCTGGAATTCGATCGTATTGAACACGATTTCACAGATTTTTGAAAAAATGATTTTAATTCGTGTTTAGCTTACTTTTACAGCCCAACAAGAGAATATTTCATCAAATTTTTAAATTCAATCAAACAGCTAGGAAAATATGCCAAGAACTGAAAAAAAAACATTTGTTGCTGGCATCCGATCGCATTGAACACGATTTCCCAGATATTTTTAAAAAATGATATTAGTTCGTGTTTTATTCTTTTGCCAACAGAAAGAAAACACAGATTTAAGTTTCAAGCTTACTTTTACAGCACAGCATGAGAATAATTCCTCAAATTTTTAAAATTAATTAAGAACTTTAGAAAATATGCCAAGAATAATAAAAATAATAAAAATATTTGTTGTTGGGATCCTATCGTTTTCAGCACGATTTCCCAGATTTTTTTAATAGATGATTTTAGTTCGTGTTTTATTACTTTGTCAAACGACGGAAAATACAGATCTTAGTGTAAAGCTTACTTTTAAAGCCCAACATGAGAATATTTAATCAAGTCTTTTAAATTAATCAAGAACTTTAGAAAATATGCCAAGAACTGTAATAAAAGTATTTGTTGTTGGCATCCGATCGTATTGAACACGATTTCCCAGATTTTTATTAAAAATTATTTTAATTCGTGATTTATTCTTTTGCCAACAGACTGAAAACACAGATTTTAGTTCAAAGCTTACTTTTACAGACCAACAAGAGAATATTGCATCAAATTTTTAAAGTTAGCCTAGAACTTTAGAAAATATGCCAAGAATAATAAAAATATTGTTGTTGGGATCCGATCGTATTGAGCACGATTTCCCAGATTTTTTTAAAAATTGATTTTAGTTTGTGTTTTATTCCTTTGTCTAAGAACGGAAAACACAGATTTTAGTTTAAAGCTTACTTTTACAGCCCAACATGAGAATATTTCATCAAATTTTTAAAATTAATCAAGAACTTTAAAAAATATGCCAAGAACTGTAATAAAAATATTTGTTGTTGGCATCCGATCGTATTGAACACGATTTCACAGATTTTAGTTAAAAATCCTTTTATTTCGTGTTTTATTCCTTTCCCAAACGACAGAAAACACAGATTTTAGTTTATAGCTTACTTTTAAAGCCCTTAAAATCAATCAAGTACGTAGGAAAATATGACAAGAACTGTAATAAAAATATTTGTTGTTGGCATCTGATCGTATTGAACACGATTTCACAGATTTTTGTTAAAAATCCTTTTATTTCGTGTTTTATTCCCTTGCCAAACGACAGAAAACACAGATTTTAGTTTATAGCTTACTTTTAAAGCCCTAAATTAAATCATTTTTTGCTGGCATACGATCTTATTGAACACGATTTTCCAGATTTTCATTCGTGTTTAATTCGTTTGCCAAACGACAGAAAACACAGATTTTAGATTAAAGCGTACTTTAACAGCACAACATAAGAATATTTCATCAAATTTTAAAATTAATCAAGAACTTTAGAAAGTATCCTAAGAACTGTAATAAAAATATTTGTTGCTGGCATCCAAACGTATTGAACACGATTTCACAGATTTTTGTTAACAATCCTTTTGTTTCGTGTTTTATTCCTTTGCCAAACGACAGAAAACACAGATTTTAGTTTATAGCTTACCTTTAAAGCCCTTAAAAAGAATATTTCATCAAATTTTTAAATTAATCAAGAACTTTAAACAATATGCTACGAACTG
>NW_026997325.1:0-1202 GCF_035044405.1 Drosophila montana | reverse complement strand
TCATTTTTGAAAAAAATCTGTGAAATCGTGTTCAATACGATCGGATGCCAAAAACAAGTATTTTTCTTTCAGTTCTTGGCCTATTTTCCTATGTGCTTGATTAATTTTATAAATTTTATATAGGGCAGTAAAAGTAAGCCTTAAACTAAAATCTGTGTTTTCCGTCGTTTGACAAAAGAATAAAACACGAATTAAAATAATTTTTTTTAAATATCTGGGAAAACGTGTTTAGTACGATCGAATGTCAACAAGATATATTTTTATTACAGTTGTTGGCATATTTTCCTAGGTGCTTGATTGAAATTAAACATTTGATGAAATATTCTTATACAGGGCTGAAAAAGTGCCAACAACAAATATTTGTATTACAGTTTTTGGCATATTTTCCCAGGTTCTTTAATAGTAATAGTAAGCTATAAACTAAAATCTGTGTTTGCTGTCGTTTGGCCAAGGAATAAAACGCTAAATAAAATGAATATAAACAAAAATCTGGGAAATCGTGTTCAATACGATCTGATGCCAGCAACAAATATTTTTATTACAGTTTTAGCATATTTTCTAACGTTCTTGATTAATTTTAAAAATTTGATGAAATATTCTTTTTAAGGGCTTTAAAAGTAATCTAAATACTAAAATCTGTGTTTTCTGTCGTTTGACAAAAGAATAAAACACGAACTGAAATCATTTTTTAAAAAATTCTGGGAAATCGTGTTCAATACGATCGGAGGCCAACAACAAATATTTTTATTATTCTTGGTATATTTTCCTAGATGCTTGATTGATTTTAATAATTTGATAAAATATTCTTATTTAGGGCTTTAAAAGTAAGCTATAAACTAAAATCTGTGTTTTCTGTCGTTTGGCAAAGGAATAAAACACGAAATAAAATCATTTTTAAAAAATTCTGGGAAATCGTGTTCAATACGATCGGAGGCCAACAACAAATATTTTTATTATTTTTATTATTGTTGGTATATTTTCCTAGATGCTTGATTGATTTTAATAATTTGATAAAATATTCTTATTAAGGGCTTTAAAAGTAAGCTATAAACTAAAATCTGTGTTTTCTGTCGTTTGGCAAAGGAATAAAACACGAAATAAAATCATTTTTAAAAAATTCTGGGAAATCGTGTTCAATACGATCGGAGGCCAACAACAAATATTTTTATTATTTTTATTATTGTTGGTATATTTTCCTAGAT
>NW_026997324.1:0-1774 GCF_035044405.1 Drosophila montana | reverse complement strand
GTCCCTAAAATTAAATCCTTATAATTCTCTCATATTATCTGATATATTAAATAATTTCTGCTTGCCTTTTTGACAAGCTAAAACATTTTTATATCCTCCTACAAATTACTAAATTGACCAATTATTATACATGCATATGTACTAGCAGGTGCTTGCACTTGTAAATATGTTCATGTCTATCTCTATTCAATAGGAAAAATTCCAAATTTAATTTGCACTGTCGCAAAATAATTCAAACTAATTCTAAAACATATGTACATATTAAAATTAAATATATTATTATCTCTTCTGACCAAATCTAAATAATCTCGTCCCTAAAATCAAATTCTAATAATTCTCTAATACCATTTGATATATTAAATAATTTCTGCTTGCCTTTTTGACAAGCTAAAACATTTTTATATCCTCCTACAAATTACTAAGTTGACCAATTATTATACATACATATGTACTAGCAGGTGCTTGCACTTGTAAATATGTGCATGTCTATCTCTATTCAATAGGAAAAATTCCAAATTTAATTTGCACTGTCGCAAAATAATTCAAACTAATTCTAAAACATATGTACATATTAAAATTAAATATATTATTATCTCTTCTGACCAAATCTAAATAATCTCGTCCCTAAAATCAAATTCTAATAATTCTCTAATACCATTTGATATATTAAATAATTTCTGCTTGCCTTTTTGACAAGCTAAAACATTTTTATATCCTCCTACAAATTACTAAGTTGACCAATTATTATACATACATATGTACTAGCAAGTGCTTGCACTTGTAAATATGTTAATATCTATCTCTATTCAATAGGAAAAATTCCAAATTTAATTTGCACTGCTGCAAAATAATTCAAACTAATTCTAAAACATATGTACATATTAAAATTAAATATATTATTATCTCTTCTGACCAAATCTAAATAATCTCGTCCCTAAAATCAAATTCTAATAATTCTCTCATATCATCTGATATATTAAATGTTCTCTGCTTGCCTTTTTGACAAGCTAAAACATTTTTATATCCTCCTACAAATTACTAAGTTGACCAATAATATACATACATATGTACTAGCAGGTGCTTGCACTTGTAAATATGTGCATGTCTATCTCTATTCAATAGGAAAAATTCCAAATTTAATTTGCACTGCTGCAAAATAATTCAAACTAATTCTAAAACATATGTACATATTAAAATTAAATATATTATTATCTCTTCTGACCAAATCTAAATAATCTCGTCCCTAAAATCAAATTCTAATAATTCTCTAATACCATTTGATATATTAAATAATTTCTGCTTGCCTTTTTGACAAGCTAAAACATTTTTATATCCTCCTACAAATTACTAAGTTGACCAATTATTATACATACATATGTACTAGCAAGTGCCTGCACTTGTAGATATGTTAATATCTATCTCTATTCAATAGGAAAAATTCCAAATTTAATTTGCACTGCTGCAAAATAATTCAAACTAATTCTAAAACATATGTACATATTAAGATTAAATATGCATTATTATCTCTTCTGACCAAATCTAAATAATCTCGTCCCTAAAATCAAATTCTAATAATTCTCTAATACCATTTGATATATTAAATAATTTCTGCTTGCCTTTTTGACAAGCTAAAATATTTTTATATCCTCCTACAAATAACTAAATTGACCTATAATCATACATATGTGCCTGTCAAATATCAACTAATAATGTACAATCACAAACTTACCTGTTGAAAACACCCTGCTCGTCAGTTCTGATCCAAAATAATAAC
>NW_026997323.1:0-977 GCF_035044405.1 Drosophila montana | reverse complement strand
TGAGACCAGTAACGTCTAACGTTGCGAACACTGGACAAACCAATAGGATTAGAAGATCCCTGGGCTGCCAGTATTCTAGCATCTCAGTAAGCGGAGTGAAATCTGGCCGAAATGACTGCTAGGCTAATGCTGTTAAAATATGGCAAATATCCAAGCACGCTTCTCGGCTTGTCACCATTTAGTTGGCAGTATAGGTCCAGATGTAATATTCCTGATTAACGCGGATTTGGCTCTAAACACTCGATCCCATGAAGGCGGATGTCAACCCTCGCATGGCCTCACTGCTTGCAAAGACAACCATGAGATTATAACGCGACTGTACAACGGACAAGGACAACGGCTTAGGAGTTGGGACCCAACAAAATGAGTAATAAACAAACCCCACAAACGAAGGAGATCTGTGTTGCTTTTGCACAGAGCGGCAGAATTGCGAGATCACCAGTAGGTGTAGCAACAGCCGTCCCCGCGGAGACGAACTCTGAGCGGGATAACGACAACAACTCAGAGTAGCTCAGAACTCCGAGAACTCGGGCACGAGATCTCAATGCTGGTAGACATGCTCGAAGATAGCAAGCGACGCTCTATTCACCAACCCATGCGAGACTCAATAGAAAGCATCAGGGTGCTCTACGAGCTGGCGGCCATTCAGCTACACGATGAAAGAGTCAAGGAAGTCATTAGGATGCACCAGTCGTCTCAAACCTCGCCTCTCAAGCAGAAGCAGGCCACAGTACGGACGCCCCAAACAAAGCGAATCCGAGGACCAGTCGGTTGTCAGGCTACCGTAACAACAGTGCAGGAGACACCGAGCCCCAAAGCGGATGGCGACAAGTGGAAATAGGTCACCCACAAAAAAAAGGAAGGAGATCACTCGGAAAAAGAACAAAGGATTGCTTAAGGAAAAGACGCAATCGGATGCTATAGTCATTTCGGCAAAAGAAGAAGCGAGCTACTCAGAGATACTGAAGAAAGTTAAA
>NW_026997322.1:0-23879 GCF_035044405.1 Drosophila montana | reverse complement strand
AACTACATGTCAAGTTTGGTGACTCCAGCTCTGATTATTTACCAAAATTGCTCAAAAAACAAGATTTAGATATCGATATTTTTATCGTTTACTTGGAAACGGGGCAAATTATCGAATATCGGAAATAAACTCGATCTGCGCGGGGACTAGGAGGACCTACAGCTAAAATTTCAAGTCTCTAGCTCTTATAGGTTCTGAGATCCTTACGGACGGACGGAGAGACAGACGGACATGGCCAGATCGACTTGGCTGTTGATGCTGATCAAGAATATATATACTTTATGGGGCCAGGGATGCTTCCTTCTTCCTGTTACATACATTTGCACAAAAACATTATACCCGTTTTACCCATTTTCAATGGGTTCAGGGTATAAAAAAAGGGAACACAAAAACAAAAACAATTAACATAAGGATACATTAAATTAAATTAAACAAGTATTTAAACAATTTAAAAAACATACATTGTTTTTCACGTCTGCGCTCTTTGACATGTAGGTTGAAACTATTTGGCATTCAATAGATGACTGTATAAGTGAGCGCAGTTTTCGGTATCCGATTTGTAGATTAGTCAACTGTTGTTTGGTGTGTTTATTATGTGTAACATTTCTAATGTATGTCTTTTGTTATAGTGTTGTTCTTGTTGTGAAATTGTTGTCGCATCGGGATCAAGCATGTGAGAAATATCGCATCAGAAACGATTCTAATGCTGTAGCTTCTCAGGAAAGGCCAAAGTTAAATTTAAAACCTACAACGCTACCATTACCGGAAATAAAAACTAAACCAGAAAACGAAATCGGTACAAAAGTCAGTGTTTAGCAAAGTGGTACACCTTTAAATGTTTTTGGATCGGCTAAGCCTGTAGATACCGCCACAAAAGAACTAGAGATAGAAAAACGTTAGCAGAAACTCGACAATAATGATAGTAACAATGCCAATGCAGGGACTATAGGCACCGTATTCAGGAATTTTCTACAAATGATGATACAAAAGCTAGTCCAGGCGTACAGGGTGAACGACTGTGCGAACATCCAGATTATAATAGATTGAATAAAGCACAGGACCGAAATGATAGGTTTGCGAATGCTAGAGAAAAAACTGAGAACCACGATGGAAAAATTATGGAAAAAATAAATATAAAGAAGTCCTCGAAATGATCGTTTTCAGGCTAAGAATGCACCTCTGCAGGGTGAGCTAATTTTGCAGTGTTCCAGAAATATTCTGGACTTGACTATGAATCATCCGAATATAATATATTTCTTTCTTTGCAATTAGTGATTAAATGAAAAAATTAACAAACACATTTTACAAGTAAAAATTTAATCTGTAAATAGAATTACAGTCGCGAATCCCTTGGCAGGGATCGAACTCGTAACAATACAATCGCAATTGCAATGCGGTTGATAGAATTCAAAGAAGACGCGCAAGAATGTGTGTGTGTACATGTATACAGAAATTCTTGGAATCTGCGCCAGCTGCTGCTAACACGTGCGCAACCAAAACACATAACTTTTGTGTTTCTTAGCCGATCTCATTGAAATTTTCGACAGGACATCTTATTTTTTCATAGAATATTTGTGTATTCTCAAAAAGTCAATTGTATATAAATTGTGGCTTAAATTGATGGGCAACACAAGTTGGATAATTAACTTGATTTATAGCCTTGAGGTGGTAGCGGGGAGGTGGCGATAGGTTTAAAATTATATATACTCGATATATATATACTATTCTAGAAGCTACATGTCAAGTTTGGTGACTCTAGCTCATATTATTTACCAAAATTGCTCAAAAATCAGGATTTCGATATCGATTTCTAACGATTACTTGGAAACGGGGTAAGTTATCGAATATCGGAAACAAGCTCGATCTGCGCAGGCACTAGGAGGACCTACAGCTAAAATTTCAAGTCTATAGTTCTTGTAGGTTCTGAGATCCTTGCGTTCATACATACGGACGGAAACTCGAAACAGACGGACAGCAAGTCTAAATGTATTTAACGTGGCGTTTACCCTGTGGGGGTGTACTACCACGGTTTTCGTTTATGCCACATATGTGACATAAAATACAGCGGGCCGAAACAAAGCGTCCGACTAGCGCCCCTCCGGAACCCTGCTTGCACAGTGAACCTTCGGTGCCAATTGAATGCATGTTTGTCGACCATGACATTCCCCGTTGGTGAGGAGCGAGGCCTATCTAAACCTCTGCTGGTCTATGGGTACTGCACCCAGTTGACACGCAACTCCACGCCGAGTGAAAACTTTCCCCGCATTTGGGTATCAAACACACAGCCACCAAGAGGGCCAACCTCACTGGGCTAGCCTCGGCAACTAGCCCATCCCGTGGTACCAAATTACAGCTTTGGTCGGCTGTTCGTAGCTATTGATACTCCCCAGTTTTGTTGACGAAAAACATGGAATGGGTCGTCCATTGGTCGACTAGTCGGACTTCGTGACACAGTCATGCCACTTCCAGTTTTGGCTAACATCAGCCCGGCACTGGTCGGCCCTGTGTGGCTGCTCTGCACTCCATCCCTCGCCGCCGTCTAGCAAACACCGCTCGTGATAACAACTCTAGAAGTCGCAGCCGCTCTGGTGTCTGCAGGACCCGGGAATAGTCTCAACGGGTATCTTCTCTTCTGACACCAAGTCCGTCAAGATGTCGCAGATCTGCATAGAGTGGGCAAGCAATTAGCACGTGCTGCCAGTCTTCGTGCTCTGCACCGCAACGACATGCGGGCGTTGCACTCAGACTTCTCTGATGCAGAAATGCATTTGGCGATCAGCGTCAGCAGAAATCCAGCGAGAAGACCGAATCCAAAGTCTCGCCGGCTGTAAACGAAGCATGCGTCCGGGATAAACTGATGAATCGGTCGACCGTGCTCCTCACTATCCCACCTCATTTGCCACTCGGAAACCATGCCTTCGTCCAGCAACGCCTTCATCTGCCTCTGATCTAGATTTGCCACATCTAGACCGAACATCCAATCACTATCCTCCAGCGCGCTTGACCTTGAATCTGATTGCCAATTGCTTGGCAACCAAATCCAGCGGTGGAGCTTCAGCAAGCACCTGCAGTGCTACGGTGGACACTGTACGGCACACCGGCAGGCATCCGAAGAGCATGACTCTTTGGCAGGAGATGAGGCGCCTCCTGGCCCCCGACTCTCCCCTGACCGCGGAATACCAATCAAATATATTTTTATAAAAACGTAAAAAGATATAAATTAATTAGTAATTTCATGTGTTGGCATAATTATTTTGACAAGAATGTAATACTAAGAAATCAATGTTTAAACTTAACAAAAGTAAAAAAAAATGAAAAAGGGGCTAATAAAACGTATATAAAACTTTTTGAAGGCGTCTTGGTACTGACTCCACAAAATTTTTAAGAATCTCTGGAGATATATCTTCCCAATGAAAAGTGACTTCTGATATTGTCTCCTCTCTGGTTTTATTTAACGAAATTGTTCTGTTGCGTTTCAAAAGAGACCACACGTTTTCTATAATATTTAATTCTGGACTTTGCGGTGGCCAGTCCAGAATTTTAACACCAGCATCCTTTAAAAATTTATTAATCATCCGGGCTTTGTGGCACGGGGCATTATCCTGCTGCATGATTATTATACGCAATACACCTCCAGAACATGACAAAGCATCCACCGTGTTTTTTGACGAGTTATACTCAAAGGAGCTTTCATCTGTCCATGGAACGCTTCTCCAGAACTCCTTTGGCTTGTGCAGATGTTCCTTTGCGAAGGCCAGTATTTTAAGCTTCTTTGCTTTTGATATATACGGCACGTTCTTAGCTTTACTTGTGTGAAAATCACCTTTCTTTAAACGTCGCCGGACAGTGTCCTCACTGATTGGTGTTTTGGCAGTCAAATTCCATTGATCTTGAGGCTTCAGAAAAATATTTTTTTAAACTCAACTCTGCCGTTTTACCAATGGTTTACCCTTTTTAATCAATTTTTATTTTTTAAACGTTTAACATCTATTAAAATTAAATACAAAAGTTGTTCGGCCTTAACGTTCTCCAACGTTCAAACATATTTACACAAAGATTCCGTCAAAATACCTATGCCACGCCAAAATTTGTTGTCTCAATATATTCTTATCAGCAGAAAGAGACTGCAAAGGAAAACAATATAAAATGTGGCATGCAAAGAGCTAAAAATAGATTCTTTGTTTTGCGCATCATTTTTGTACCGTTAATTAACGATACTAAGCTAAGCTAGGTTCAATAGTAATAACCGAATAGTGTAGTTGATCAGATCACTCTTACTTATTTTATAAATTTACTAGCGAGTATAACCCGGCCTTGCCCGTGGCACGTATGTTATGAAATCTATGATTTCAAAAAGCTTTGAAATTGATTTTGAAACAGATCGGACGGTAAACAAACAACTTTTATGCAAATCGGACAAAACTTAAAATTCACCAAAAAATCTTGGAAATGCATTTTCCATCGAAGGAGTTTAGATTTTGCGAAAAATGTGAAACACGACTCAAATGATTTTGTATGTAGATCCTTGGAATTAATTTTGAGGGCGAAACGTCAACCGAGAAATCTTTGACCCCCATTTCCAGCAAGGAGGGATGAATTTTCCTAAAAGTGCGAAACACCCCTTTAATGAATTTGAACAAAGATTTTTATACCCTGAACCCATTGAAAATGGGTAAAAAGGGTGTAATCTTTTTGTGCAAATATATGTTACAGGCAGAAGGAAGAATCTCCGACTCCATAAAGTATATATATTCTTGACCATCATAAGCAGCCGGGTCAATCTAGCCACGTCCGTCTGTCTGTCCGTCCGTCCGTCTGTCCGTATGTATGAACGCAAGGATCTCAGAACCTATTAGAGCTAGAGACTTTTTTTGTTGAAATTTTAGCTGTAGGTCCTCGTAGTGCCTGCGCAGATCGAGTTTGTTTCCGATATTCGATAACTTGTAACGTTTCCAAGTAATCGATAAAAATCGCTATCGAAATCCTGTTTTTTTAGCAATTTGGGTAAATAATAAAAGCTAGATTCACCAAACTTGGCATGTAGCTTCTAGAATAAAATATATATATTAAGTATCATTCACTTTATAGCAATCACCACCTCCCAGCTACTACCTCATAGCTATAAATCAAGTAAATAACCCAATTTATGCTGCCCACCAATATAAGCCACAATTTAAATGCAACTGTCATTTTGAGAATACAATAAGATCTACTGCTGAAAATTTTATCAAGAGCGGTTCAGAAACACAAAAGAAAACCTGTTTTGGATGCCCACGTGTTTGCGGCAGCTAGCGCAAATTGCAAGAATTTCTGTATACATGTACACACACACATTCATGCGCGTCCGTTTTGAATTTCGTCAACAGTATTGCAATTGCGATTGTATTGCTTTCTGTGCTGCTATTTTAATTAGTTCTTTTTCATTAATACTCAATTATTGGTGTGGCTGTTGAGTAGAGGCGGCGACAAGCAGTGTGGTTTGTTGCGAGTTCGAACCCTGCTAAGGGAACATATTTTAAAATTTTTATTTATCTTTATTACTGCTAAAGCAAACAAGCGCGTAGCGCCAGCTGCATTTGGTGTTGGAATAAGAGGGTTCAGGGTATCCCCTAGTCTGGAGCTCCCGACTAGAACCTCTTACTTGTTTTTGGCTGGTGTGGCTGTTGATTAGAGGCGGCAGCAAGTAATGCGGCCAGTTACGAGTTCGAACCCTGTCACGAGAACTTTTTTTATTTTAAATTTATCTTTACTATTACTAAAGCAAACGAGCGAGTAGCGCGAGCTGCTCCCTAGTCGGGAGCTCCCGACTAGAACCTCTTACTTGTTGAAAATGAGTTTAAGGGCGATCGGATGGTAAACAAAAAAGTTTCATACAAACATTTTTCGCTAATTACCCACTGTTGTGGTTGTAATTACCAAAATCGCTGAAACACGTATTTATTAAGGTCTCATGTTGAGTTCTGAAACTAAGTTTGAAACAAATCGGACAAAACTTAAAACTTCACCTTGCTTTGATTCTGCGAAAAATGTAAAACACGTCTCAAATAATATTTCATATAGATCCACCAAATCTTTGACCCCCATTTCCACCAAGGAGGAATAAATTACACGCGATTTTTCCATACTTGAGGGTGGAATTTTCTGAAACGTCTTAACGTGCACCTTCATCGCATAAGGTAACTACAGTGAAAATTTCAGCTTCCCAGCTCTTACAGTTTGGGCTGTGCGTTGATCACCAATCAGTCAGTCAATAAGTCAGTAAGTCAGTCAGACAGGAAAAACAGTTTTATATATAGAGATTTTGTACACATAATGTAGAAAATAAGCAAATTCTTGGAATATACGCTGTACTTACTTTGCTATTAGCGTCCTGAAGCTCCAATATAAACAGTTGTGATAAACCGCCATTGAAACCATCACTGCAAGTTGCCGTTAAAGATGTCATTGATATATTAAATAATGTACAGTTATGCACCTGGTCAGGTCGACCTATAAGAAAAAATTATAAATGTTTGATTGCACTTAAGAAATAAAAAATATATTACTTTAAATTTTCATATATACCAACAAGGTTGAATGCTCAGCTTTTGCATGTGTAAATGACAAGCAGGAAAAGGTATATTCGTCCTTTGAAGGGAATAAATTAAAAATGATTTTCGTTAACAATTAAGTCCATTTAGTAACTTCTGTAAAGCCGAACTTGTTTTCAATTTACTTTTAATAATTTACTAATTTTGAACCCTTAAACCTTTGAAAATGACTACATAAGATATAATAGGCTTGTGGAAGAGTATATAACTTGTAGAAAGAGGGATCTCCGACCCACTAAGCTATATATATTCATAATCACTATCAATAGCCAAGACGATTTAACCGTATCCGCCCGTCTGACCGTATGTGTGAAGGAGTCGATTTATACTGAGGTAGAGACGTTGGCCTGCGTAATATGAGATGGTTTCAAATTATTTATAACATTCACTATTTCCAGTATATTGATATGTAAATCGATATCTAAGTTCTGTTCTTGGAAATATCTTTTGAGCATAAGAGTTAGATACTTTACCTTTTGTAAGAGGAGCATCGTAAAGAATACACATTTTCAGAATATTGCCTTTTTTGGGTACCACGTTACCTCCCACCAGAATTCACCAGAATTAAAAACATATATATTTTATTCTAGAAGCTACATGTAAAGTTTGGTGACTCTAGCTCTTATTATTTACCAAAATTGCTAAAAAAACAGGATTTCAATATCGATTTTTATCGATTACTTGGAAACGGGACAAGTAATCGAATATCGGAAACAAACTCGATCTGCGCAGGCACTAGGAGGACCTACAGCTAAAATTTCAACAAAAAAAGTCTCTAGCTCTAATAGGTTCTGAGATCCTAGCTTTCATACATACGGACAGACGGATGGACGGACGGACAGACAGACGGACATGGCTAGATTGACCCGGCTGCTTATGCTGGTCAAGAATATATATACTTTATGGGGTCGGAGATGCACAAAAACATTAAACCCTTTTTAACAGTTTTTAATGGGTTCAGGGAATAAAAAATAAACAACGACGGTCCAAACAACTCATAATTATAATAAGACAATTACAATGTTCGCTATTTGCCGCTATTTATCTACAAAAGCGTAAGCTTCGATACTAAGGTGCACAATTAAACATTTAAGTATATATATATATTTATATATATATATAAATATATATATATATATTTGTATATGTATATATATAAATATATATAAATATATATATATATATACATATATACATATATATATATATATACATATATAAATATATATATATATATATATATATATATATATATAGAATATGCCACTATATATATATATATATATATATATATATATATATCTATATATATATATTTATATATAGTGGCATATTCGCACATATGCACAGTTATAGTGACAAAAATAAGAAGGCTGCATAATTGCAGCTGCGAATCTGCAAGCGCTTATCGCTTGCAAAAGCATAAATACGGTTAAGCAAAGCAATAAAACATTATTCAGATAATCTGCAGCTGCATCCATTCAGATAAGCAAAGCAATAAACACCTTACTTAGATAATTGCAGCTGCACTTGTACAGTTACACAAAGCAATAGACACCTCACTCAGATAATTGCAGCTGCGCGCCTTACGTAGTAATAAGCTTCTCAACATAAAATAAGTTCTAATGAATTTTTAGTCTTAAGCTGATCATCAATTAAACACCACGCACAAAATTTGCTCGCGTTGTTATTTAAAAAATTATTTCGGTGTTGACCTTAGTGATATTATCACGGGTCATTTATTTGACTCAAACAAACGATTTCACTGGCGCAGCCGGTAGGATACTAAAAAGTATCCGACAAAAGGACCACTAGTGGCAAATAAATTAACTTTTATAATCAGTGACTAGTAAACTTACGTGTATTTTTTTTTGGCTTCAACCAGGATTGTAATTCCTTTTCGGTTATCCCATCAAGGTGGAAGAAATAAAAAAAAAATTTTAATGACATACAAAATTGCCCATAAGTCCAATGGCACGGTGCACAATTAAACATTTAAAGTGAAAACAAAAAAAAATTAAATAAAAAACATTTTTTTTTCACTTCGAATTGATTAAGAAATTGAAAATAAAAAGAAACTAAATTTAAAATTAATTGAAACGCTAGTTGTAATACATCGGCAAATAAAAAAAAATGGCACAACCCAATTTCACTACACCCCAAAGGGCAACATTGAATGACAACAACTTGACCGAAGCTCGGAGGCAGCTTAAAGACATCCCCGCATTTACTAGAGAACCGGCAGCACTCTACACCTTCATCAGCAGAGTTGATTATGTATTATCTCTCTACCAGACGGACGACGCGCGACAGCAGCGCATTCTTCTCGGAGCAATAGAAAGGAATCTGGATGGACATGTGACTAGATCGTTGGGTCTGCCAAACATCGAGGATTGGCGTTCCCTAGCAGAAGTTAGTTGCAGAATACAAGCCACAGACGCCAAACTATAAATTATTGGAGAATTTTCGTGAAACACCCTGCAAGGGAAATCGGCGAGCATTCTGCGATGAAGCGGAGAAACGACGTCAACTATTAATATCTAAGTTACATGTAGAAGGTAACAATAGTAATCTTAAAATTTATCTGTAGGCAATTAAAGATTCTATTAGAACACTAATTCGAAAATTACCACCTACACCATTCGCAATATTTGTGCATCATGATATTCCAGACTTGAGATCTTTAGTTAACATAGCACAAAGTGGCATCTATGAAAAACATGCAAGCTTAGGGGTAAACAAATATAATGAAGATAAAATTAAATGTAAAGCCCAAAACCAAAATCCGAATTCGAGTCAATTTAAGATAAATGAAACTAATCAAGCTAGCTATCAACCAAGATATCCACAATACTCTCAATCATTACAGCTCAATTTTAACCCACAGCAGTACTCACCCAGACCGACTTATGCACCACAAATGAATAACAAACAACCCATGGCGTACGGACAAAACCAATTTGGTACCGATAGAATTGTGAACTCACAACCTACGTTTAATAGATATACATTTCATCAAACACCACAACAAGCCCCCAT
Source organism: Drosophila montana (assembly GCF_035044405.1). Taxonomy (NCBI): domain Eukaryota; kingdom Metazoa; phylum Arthropoda; class Insecta; order Diptera; family Drosophilidae; genus Drosophila; species Drosophila montana. The sequence goes on along the minus strand of NW_026997322.1, from coordinate 14,250 downwards.
GCCGAACAACCCCAACTTTCAACCAACTAAAAGACTTAGACCATCGAACAGTGAACAAACTAAAATGTCTACTGACGAGGTGAGAAAACAGGATGCTCAAGAATACAACCACAACGAAGAAAACTACGACCAACAGTTGTACGAACAGGAGTACTATGACTACAATCAGGACCAAGACCAGGTTGACCAAAATCAATACGAGGCACCGGCTGAACAAAATCCAACTGACTTAGTATTCTACGAAAATTTTCCGTTAATAGCCTTGGACAATACCAGAACCGAGAAATAGGACACAAAGGTTACAAATACAAATGCCTAATTGATACAGAGTCTACAATTAACATGATGCGGGAAAAAAATTGTTCCCTTCCAATTCAGCATACAAAATGTGATGTTCTTACATCAAATGGTCCCATAACAATAAATAAATCAGTTATCTTACCTAGTAATAACATAATCAAAACCCCTCAACAATTATATTTGCATGATTTCTTTAACGATTACGACATGTTAATTGGCAGAAGATTGCTCAACATTGCACAAACTATTATAAATTACAAAATCGCACAGTTACACTTTTTGAGAGAACATTCCAAATTATGTACAAAAAAAACTAAAATCAAATGAAAAATCAGTTTCCCTACCAAGTAAAAATTTTAATTTTGAACAATTTCGATTGTATCATCTCAACCAAGAGGAAAGCTCTAAACTAAAACAATTATTAAATAAATTCAAGAATCTTCAATATCTTGAAGGAGATCATTTAACATTTACAAACACATTTAAACACGTACTAAATACAACACATAATTTCCATATCTATTCAAAAAAATATCCACAAGAACAAATGCACGAAATAGAGGTTGAGAGACAGGTACAAGAAATGCTTCTACAAGGATTAATTAGAGAAAGCAATTCACCCTATAATAGCCCCACTTGGGTTGTACCTAAGAAACGTGATGCTTCGATAAAATAAAATACAGAGTAGTAATTGATTACAGAAAACTAAATGAAGTTACCATACCGGACAGATATCCCATACCCAACATGGATTTCTTCGGTAAATTAGGAAGATGTCATTATTTTACGACAATCGATTTGGCGAAAGGCCTTCATCAGATAGAAATGGGTCCGGAATCCAAACCAAAAACTGCATTTTCTACCAAGAATGGTCACTACGAATACGTTAGTATGCCATTTGGTTTGAGAAACGCACCCGCTACATTTCAAAGATGTATGAACAATATACTTCGACCACTGCTTAATAAACATTGTCTAGTTTACCTAGATGATATAATTATTTTTTCTACATCTCTCGATGAACACTTAAACTCATTACAATTAGTTGTAAAATAATTATCCGAAGCAAATTTAAAATTGCAATTAGAGAAGTGCGAGTTCTTGAAAAGGGAAGCAAACTTCCTTGGTCATATTCTGACTCCCGATGGAATTAAACCAAATCCACTCAAAGTTAAAGCGATAGTTTCATACCCAATTCCAACAAACGTAAAAAAAATAAGAGAATTCCTTTGATTAACAGGTTACTATCGTAAATTCATCCCAAACTACGCTGATGTGGCAAAACCCATGACATGTTATTTGAAAAAAAAAGCTAAATTAGACACAAAAAACTACAATTATGTACAGGCATTGGAGAAGCTTAAAGCTATAATAACAAGTGAACCAATTTTAAAACTACCTGATTTCGGAAAAAAGTTTGTATTAACCACAGATGCTATTAATTTGGCACTTGGGGCCGTCCTTTCGCAAAATAGTCATCCTGTATTATTCATTAATAGAACACTGACTGATCACGAATTAAATTACAGTGCTATCGAAAAAGAATTACTCGCTATAGTTTGGGCTACTAAAACGTTCCGTCATTGCTTACTTGGAAGACATTTTCAGGTAGCCAGTGCCCATCAACCCCTCAGGTTGCATACTTTAAAAGAACCGAATGCTAAATTACAAAGGTAGAGAATTAAATTGGCCGAATTTGATTTTGAAATTGAATATATTAAAGGCAAACAAAATTCAATTGCTGATGCTTTGTCAAGAATTAAACTGGAAGAAAATCATTTCGGTGGAGCCACCCAACATAGTGCAGACGAAGACAGTAGTGACCGCATTCAATTAACAGAAAAGCCAATAAATTTATCCTAAAATCAAATAATATTCATTAAATCAGGTCAAGACAGGATAGAACAATCGACTATTTTCGGCAATTCAATAACTACAATCCTTTACGAAAAAATGACCCATGAAAAGGCTAAACAGTTCTTGCTTGATTATTTCATTCATAAAAAGATCACCATGTACATCGCGAGTGATGCAGACTTTGAAGCTATCCAAACAGCTCACAAAGTAATTATTAATACCTCTTACACTAAAGTGACCCGTAGTCTCATCCTTTTAAAAAACGTAAACTCATATGCTAAATTCAAAGAAATTATACTCCAATCTTATAAAAAACTACACCCTGGCATCCAAAAGATGACCAAATTATTTAAAGAAAATCATTATTTTCCAAAAAGCCAACTGTCAATCCAAAATATAATAAATGAGTGCAATGTGTGTAACCTAGCTAAAACAGAGCACAGAGACACAAAAATGCCTTTAAAAATTATACCCAAACCTAAACACTGTCGAGATAAATTCGTGGTGGATATTTATTCATCTAAAGGTAAAAACTACGTCAGTTGCATAGACATCTATTCAAAATTTGCCACCTTTGAACAAATAAAAACAAAGGACTAGATAGAGTGTAAGAATGCACTTATGCGTATTTTTAATCAGCTTGGTAAGCCCATACTCTTAAAGACAGACAGAGATGGCGCTTTCTCCAGTTTGGCTCTCAAGCAATGGCTTGAGAGTGAAGGAATTGAGTTACAGCTCAATATGGCTAAAATAGGCATAGCAGACATAGAAAGACTACATAAAACAATATATGAAAAAATTCGCATAATCAAATCATCCGAAGATGACGAAATTAAATTAAGCAAGATAGAAACAATTTTTTACATATACAACCACAAATCCATGACACCACTGGACAGACACCTGCACACATATTTCTTTATGATGGACAGCCAACGCTAGATACTTAAACAAATAAAGAGAGGAAAATAGACAAAATAAATAATAACAGACAAGACTACAACATTGACACTAGATACAGAAAGGGTCCCATTCAGAAAGGAAAATTGGAAAACCCGTTTAAAGAAAACAAAAACGTAGAACAGACATATTCTGATCATTATAAAATAACTAATAGAAATAGAGTCACCCACTACTACAAAACACAGTTTAAGAAACGAAATAAATTTAATCAAATCTCAATACCATAGGTCTCTGAAATACAATAGTAATGTTTGATCTCTAGCCGAACGGACGTCTCAACATTAAGTTCCTTTTCTTATCTAAGTAAAAAGAAAAACGAGAAAGAAGTGCTATCTTCGGCACACCGAAGATTTAATACCCTTGCAGACCCAACCTTTTCAAAATGCTTATAGTGCTTTGCCCGTATCTAAGAAGCACAGGGAAAATAGTTAATGCCGAGTATGGTTAAGATACCATGAAAAACAAAACAGGTTTCCGTACAACAACTTAATTTTCGACCGATCGTTCCTATGGCAGCTATATGATATAGTAGCCCGATGGGAATAAGATTTTGCATAAGTGGAGGGAGCATAGTAAAACTAATAAATGCCGAGTTTGGTCAAGATATCTTGAAAAACAAAAAAAAATTCAACAGCATAATTTTCGACCGATCGTTCCTATGGCAGCTATATGATATAGTTGTCCGATCTTAATAGGATTTTGCATATATATGGGGAGCATAGTAAAACTAATAAATACCGAGTTTGGTCAAGATATCTTGAAACACATAAAAATTTTCCATACAAAAACTTAATTTTCGACCGATCTTTCCTATGGCAGCTATATGAAATAGTTGTCCGATCTTAATAGGATTTTGCATATATATGGGGAGCGTAGTAAAACTAATAAATACCGAGTTTGGTCAAGATATCTTGAAACACATAAAAATTTTCCATACAAAAACTTAATTTTCGACCGATCGTTCCTATGGCAGCTATATGATATAGTTGTCCGATCTTAATAGGATTTTGCATATATATGGGGAGCGTAGTAAAACTAATAAGTACCGAGTTTGGTCAAGATATCTTGAAAAACATAAAAATTTTCCATACAAAAACTTAATTTTCGACCGATTGTTCCTATCGCAGCTATATGATATAGTTGCCCGATCTGAATAGAATTTTGCATATATATGGGGAGCTTAGTAAAACTAATAAGTACCGAGTTTGGTCTAGATATCTTGAAAAACATAAAAATTTTCCATACAAAAACTTAATTTTCGACCGATCGTTCCTATGGCAGCTATATGATATAGTTGTCCGATCTTAATAGGATTTTGCATATATATGGGGAACGTAGTAAAACTAATAAATACCAAGTTTAGTAAAGATAACTTTATAAACAAAAATGTTTTTCATACAAGAACCTACTTTTCGACCGATCGTTCCTATGGCAGCTATATGATATAGTGGTCCGATCCAGCTGGTTTTGACATATGAGCTGCGTGCAACAGAAAGAGGGACTTCTGCAAAGTTTCATAAAGATAGCTTTAAAACTGAGAGACTAGTTCGCATAGAAACAGACAGACGGACAGACGGACATGGCTATATCAACTCGGCTGTTGATACTGATCAAGAATATATATACTTTATGGGGTCGGAGATGTCTCCTTCTATGCGTTACACATTTCACGACAAAATTATAATACCCTCTGCAAGGGTATAAAAATAAAAAACCTGCTTCTCCACGCGCGAACAAATACAGACGGTTCCACCTATATAATGTATAATATAATATGGACCAAGAATAAAGTGCGGAATAAAAGTTCTAGTGGTATTAGCTAGATCGAAGGTACGTTAGATAGTCAGTGGAATGCTTAGTCTAAAATATAGATCCCCATTGCAGGCGGGTACCAGCCATAATAACATAAGAATCAAACACTGCGCTACGCAACAGCTCATTTGTGGAATTCAGCGGTTAAAACAGGAAAGCGACAGCCCGGCCACATGTTGGCAGTCTGGCCATATGGCCCGGAGCCAGCAAACGCCGTTAGCAGAGTTATCCTCTAGCGCACGCGCCACCACTAATTGGCCGCCGGCGCATAGTGCTAACAACGTCGCTCTACGCACACTGCGCGATTAAATAGACCTACAGCCATCCACTCTATGATCGGTAGCGAGACCAGTGCAATCCGTCGCGTATAGCTGACTGTTGGACTTACCGCTGCACCTATCATCACGCTCACACTGAGCGAGATTACCTAGCTGCATCCCCCAGCCCAAATCAGAGGAAATTCCCAGCCACCAAGGGCCACCCCTGAAGGCGCGGCAGCGTGTCTTCGGATGGTGATGACATAAATCGGGTATCAATATAAAAGGGATAGGAATGGTCATTTAATAATTCCAGACGCTAAAAAGTATCAGCTGGCGTCTTTATAAATCGTTTCTTAAAAATAAAACATAACAAAGAGAAAAATGAAAAGAAAGCTATGCTGACGCTAAAGAGCCATGGATGTATATTATTTTTATTTGTAGAAATACCTTTAAGTAATATAAAATTTGTTTGAACAGCTACAACGCTACGTAAATAAGTAGTAGTAACATCTTTAAAAAACCCTGGTAATGTCAGATGACACTTACTAAGTACTAGACAATAAGGTATCTCACATATGAAAATGATTCCTCATTGATGGCTCAGCCGCCATCACTTTGGTCATTGCGATTTAAAGCTCAGCACCAAGCACATTAAGGCCCTTCTGGCTCTGTAAAGTATAAGACCTGAAATTGATTAGTACCTAAGGTAGACGAACGGACTTACATGAAGAAATAATTTTAAGGTAGCTGAATGGACGTCAATTGTGGGATTTACGTTGGATTATACCTACATTAGTAACTTAGTCGTCATGATCTTAGTTGTAAGCTTTTATCAATCAAAGTGAAGATACTGAATTGGAAATGAAACGATAAAAGTTTATTTAATATGGTCTGTCAAGAAGTTTTGTTAGATTGTGAGCAAATGCTTTGAAAGGGTTACGGAACCTTTTGTTTTGGGGCAACGTTGATATTTCAGCGATTGTCATGGTAGGGAGGGTAAAGAGGAGGGATCATTTTCCTTTTAGCTTGCGTGTCGGCGCACTTGATCAGCTTTCCTTTAGATATTTTGATTGTTTTATCGCCGCCTGTACACTACACATTTAAATGGCGCCCAACGTGTGGGGCACGAGCAAGAGTATAAGAGCCATAGTCAAGCGGCTTGAATATCAAGTAAACAACTTTCATAGGAAAAATTTCGAAAGTTTGGCCACAATAGCTCTGTTAATCCATCCATAATTAAATTTCATATTTTTCATGATATCGTATAGATTCTTATATTAAGATATGAGAGCTACCGTAAAACTGTTTTTGATTTAGCGATTGCAATTCGGAATGAAGGATAGATCTAGGGTGACCTCGCGAATTAAGAGCGTCAATTTCATTATGATAATAATACTTTGATAAGAGTGTTCTCGAAAAGTTAAGGATTAACAAGGTGCTCGAGTACTACGGACCTTGTCCAGCAATATAGTACGCCTTTCACACAATTGTCCAATAGTTCCATTAGTCGAAATAGTCAGGAAATCCATCGTGTTAAGTTCGCTTTATATAAGTGTTTAGGAAAAATTTAGCGAGATGAAAGAAAGACCTACAATTTAATGACAATTTGAAATACAACCATTTACAAATAATTTTTGTTTAGAGGACAGATGTTCGTATAAGAAACAAAAATGCCACTCCAGCATAGTACTGAAGATTTAAGTGCCTTGCAAGAGCAGGATCCATTCTGTGGAAGATGCAACGAAGTGTTGTCGGCCACGGACTTAATAGCCAAGGCCCCATGCAAACACAAGTTCCATAAGAATTGTATCTTGAAAGTAGTACGAATTACACCCGAGTGCCCAGTTTGCGGAGCCGATTGTACGTCAATGAATTTGACGTACTCAAATAACAACTTGGCAGCCGAATTAAATTCAGCAGCGTCAAACGTAAATGATTCGCTAGGAAAGAATGAGAGGTCACAGGCACCCAGGGGGGCACCTAAACATTTTAGAGGGAAAGGTCTAGGAGCCAGCCCTAGAAGAGGCATGTTCACCAGGTCGACCAGCCGAACATATTTAGATCGCGCCCTGGACGAACCAAGACAACATAACAACCTTCCTATGATTTCACTAGTTGATATGGCGAACTTCGTTAACTCAGCAATAGCTAGTCGGCAAGCAGAAATGCTTGACAACTTGACCGACTCCTGAGCAAAAACATAGAAGAGTGCATTCAGAAACAGTTAGTTTCGCTTCGCTTAGACCCAACTGAACCTACAACCATAAGAGGAAATAGAAATAGACAAGATTTATTGGACTTAGGAGTCGAGCCCAATCAGTCTAGGGGTAGTAATAACCGAAGTGTTTCTAGTTCGCAAATTGCCCCGGAAAAAGCATTTAGCATTATACAAAATTGGCGAATCAAATTTGACTGGTCAAAACAAAATATGCTCACGGATGAATTTATTTATCGCGTTCGTGCATTGACCGAACAAAACCTGAACAGGGATTATCAAATCCTGTGTGATCATGTCTATCTTCTTTTGAGCGGAAAAGCGAGTGATTGGTACTGGAAGTTCCATCGAAGTTCCATTCCATAGGGAATTTCGTGAAAGATTTGACGACGGGGATCTAGGCGGATCTAGATATTTGGGAAAAGATAAGGAAGCGGCGGCAAGGAGAAAACGAGCCATTCGATGACTTTCCATTCGACTTGGAGATCCTCCTGATAGGAATATTCAAAGGAATATGTCCGAAGAACAACTAGTAGACACACTTATTAGAAATTCGAAGCCTAGCCTCCACCATGAGTTGCTGCATCTTAAGATTTCGAGGAGATCAATTACGTGAAGTCGCTCGTAAACACGAGCAGTTTTACGCAGAAATTAAACCGTTTAAGTCCCGAACGCTTCGATCGTATGAGTTAACAGCGGATAGCGAAATCCAATCACAACCCGGAATGTCAGAGTCCGTAGAGGAAGTACTAGCATTACAGAGAAGGTCCGCTAATCCAATATGTTGGAATTGCGACAAGCCAGGCCACCGATTCGATGATTGTCTTGAGCCCCGAGTCATATTCTGTTATGGGTGTGGTGCAAAAGACATTTTTAAGCCTAGATGTCCAAAATGTAACCCTTTTAAATGCACACATGCCAACGCTTAGGTACCCGTTCGAACAAGAACGAGCTAAAATGAAAGAATTTCGCATCGACTTGTCGGCGAACTTGATCAGCTTTCATTTAGATATTTTGAGTGTTTTATATAATTATTTCTGTCCGCGCATTAATATTATTAAGTGTGTCTGCGTACCCGTGCAGTTTGGTAAGAATAAACCCGACCAATCCGACGAGCTAGACCCGAGAATAGCTAGAATGCGCCACTCGAGCCAAATTGTACATATTAACTTCTTGGGTATGGTTGTCCGAATTCTAGGATCGCCGCCTGTACACTACACCCTACACCAAGAAAATAGATAGAAACAAGGACTGTTTAACATAATAGGCTCAGCATAAAAATATCAATTTGGCACACTCGACGAAAATGATCGAGTGGAATTCCAGAAAAGTTTAGATTCCGTTGCACAAAACACGATTAGATTCATGAGCTAAATGACGTAATACGAATGATGAAATGCAAACAATAAAGAAATGTATACCAATTTGTAACTTTATACCAATACAAACAACAGAAATGATTGTAACTAGAAACTTAACTCAAATTGTCAAAAACTAAATGATAGAAATAGATTTCACACCCCTATAAGCACCTCTTGAATTAACAAAAATAAATATCACAACATCATTGTTCAAATAATTTTCCAAAACAACTAATTATATTAAACTTATACCCACCATATGTAAAATTAAATCCAATTAAACTTTTGTAAAATGATGCAAACCAAGGTGCAAAACCACAAAGTGTAATGTTAGCCAAACAGCACTAGCTGTATTGTACCAATAAGTCCCTGCTTACGCATAGACTTCTCTATAAGGGAAAGGAAGTGGCATATTCGCACATATGCACAGTTATAGTGACAAATATAAGAAGGCTGCATAATTGCAGCTGCGAATCTGCAAGCGCTTATCGCTTGCAAAAGCATAAATACAGTTAAGCAAAGCAATAAAACATTATTCAGATAATTGCAGCTGCATCCATACAGATAAGCAAAGCAATAAACACCTTACTTAGATAATTGCAGCTGCACTTGTACAGTTACACAAAGCAATAGACACCTCACTCAGATAATTGCAGATGCGCGTCTTTACGTAGCAATAAGCTTCTCAACATAAAATAAGTTCTAATGAATTTTTAGTCTTAAGCTGATCATCAATTAAACACCACGCACAAAATTTGCTCGCGTTGTTATTTAAAGAATTATTTCGACGTTGACCTTAGTGATATTATCACGGGTCATTTATTCGACTGAAACAAACGATTTCACTCTATATATATTCGGTGTTCAGAAGAATAAGCTTCAATAAAATCAGCATTTACGAGCCATACAATTCTCTTCATGTTTCGGACGACTACGTCACAAAATATCGATATCTTGGCCCCTTTCCATCACTAACCATACAATGCATAGACATGTCAAACAGCAGAATAATCGTATCCCGATAAATAGTCAACGAGGGAACCTGCGACCATTTTAGTGTGCCCACTAGATTAAGACTGCTGCCAGTGGTAGCCGAACGCCGGCCTCCAAAGCCGAACGTTCCGTATGAAGCCGCATCTCGCTCAGCGCACGACGTCGATGCTATTTCTTAATATATGTATGTTTGTTAGTTTTAAATCCTCACAGCCCAAAAACATACATATGTGTGTATGCATGTGCAGAGTTTGCCTCGCTCCCACTCATTGCTTTGCGAGCTTTTGTGTAATTTGTAAATCCTTACTTTGTTTTTAAGCGAAAGATTGTTTTTAGCAGAAAGTAGCCTTGTCATCTTTGTAGTCCAAAATGACTCCGAGGTATTTGTGTGAGGGATCATGCTTTAAAGTGGAGCCGAGCAACATTACCCCTGGACAGGACTCTCTCCTAGTAGCAAATGTGACACTTGCGCATTTTCTACTATTGATGCTGACATTCCATTCTAAAGCCCATATTTCGAAGCTACCCAGGTATTCTTGTAACGCCTCTGTGGAAGTGCCTATTAGAGGACTCCTGGTCAGCACCGCAGTGCCTTATGCATACGTGGCAATAAGGACATCCTCCCTGTTCACTACTGTAACCGAGCTGGTTGTTGGCATGTCAGCTGTGTATATTGTGTAGAGAGTGGGAACGAGGACTCTGCCTTGTGTGAATCTGGCGCCTATGGGTCGATTTGTCGACTTTTTACCATCGACGACTACACAAAATGTTGTATCCTTCAAGAAGCTACTCACTAACTGGAACAATTGTGGTGTTAAGAGGCTCTTTAATTCGCTGAGAAGTCCAGGGTGCCGTACTCTATCGAAGGCTTGTTGAATATCCAAGAACATTTCCATCACATATTCTTTGTTCTCCATGGCTTCCAGTGCAAAATTGACCACCCGTTTTAGTTGCTTCGGGATTCCGTGTCGTTTTCGAAAGCCAAACTGCCTAACAGGTCCTCGCCTGTGGTTTTTTTAACGTTTAATTGTTTGATCTGTAACAGAGCAGAATTTCGCATCGACTTGGCAAACCCTTTCATTATTTCATATTACTCGTCCCCTCAAAAGGGAAGAAATGCCACCGACTTTTGACAAAAATTGAATTTGTGGGTATTTTTGCTTGTGCGGCTTCATACACAAACAAACATTTAAACGGTACATAGACAAATCGAAAGAGCACTGAGCGTAAGCCAAAGAAGTTTGCTGTAGAGGGAGCGAGATAAAAACAGCGATGCCGTTCTATCGCACAAATCATATGGATGAGAGTAAGCCAAAGCAGTTTCCTGTAGATTGAGCGAGTAAAAAGACAGCGATGCCGTTATACGACACAGGTCATATGTATTCTTACTCTCTTGCTGTGAGAGCATGCGGGCATGTCTCGAGCCCGAACAAAAACGAAGGCGACTTTGGACCAGCCGCACATAAAACGCTTGTCACCACCAAATGTACGGTCTGTCCAGTCTATATGTTATTTGGTTAGTGGTTGAAGTCTCCCCCTGCAATGAATTTGCTGCCCAAAGTAATCAATATATATTCAAAGTTCGCCTTGGTCCATGGTTCCTTAGGTGGAAGATATAAGAAAGCAATTGTGATGTTTCCAGAGTTTCTGTGCACGTTCACACTAGCGATTTGGACATGCGTGCGCGATAAGGGCTTATTCTGACAATGACGAACAGAAGATAGCACAATGACCGCGGCTCCACCTCTGCAGTTACCACTGGGGTGATAAGTATGGTAAATTTCATAGAAGGGCAAAAACGGTTTCAATCCAAGAGGCATGTGTGTTTCAGTTACTAGCATTATGTCTATAGAGTGGGCACTAAAGAAGAACCTAAGTTCATCATTGTTCTTAAGTAAAGCTCGTGCGTTCCACAAACCGATTTTTAAATACGGGTTGGTCATTTGGATTTTAGGGAGATGAGATGCTAAACCAGGTCACGAAAAGCTTTGTTAGCTTCCATCGTCTCCTGTATCAATTTGAACATTTGATCTATTCTCAAATTTAAGTCCTGAATTGATTTCTCTAATGAGTGAAACTTTTTACAAAATCCTCGATCATCTATTTCCCTTTAACCCTAAACTTTTACAATGTCAAAATATAAATCAAAATATCACTTGCATTTTTTCCATATCAAAGAGCAAGCGAGCGACAAGTGCGGTTCACCTGACTTTCGTTGACTGTTCACACATTTGTGCCTTTTGCTGCCGCAAGCCCACCGCATGCATGCCAAAAAAACTAAGACTGTGACCGTCGCCCAAATTTACGCATCCACTGATGAAAATATCTCTGTCTCACGACAAACCCTTGATCGGCTCATTCGCACACATTTGTGTCTACGTGTGTGTGTGTGTGTAGAAATACAGAAATGCCAAAAACTTCAAATCTACAAATTTGCATCGAACAGGCAAGCGCATAAATTCTTTCATCCATATAGAAAAGTGTGTAGGTGTTTGACCGGCACAAAAAGGTATATGCACACATACCAACGTTCAGGTACCCTTACAACAAGCATGGAAAATAGGTGTTTTGCACTGCTTTCTCGAAAGCGCGCACAACTAGCAAGTCGCAAAAATTGAACTTTTTCAATTTTTGGTCTTTTCTTAGAATTCTTCGACAAGCCGACGAAATTACCTTTGCAGAAATTCGACTTAGTTTTTATACCCTGAACCCATTGAAAATGGGTAAAAAGGGTATAATGTAGTTGTGCAAATGTATGTAACAGGAAGAAGGAAGCATCTCCGACCCCATAAAGTATATATATTCTTGATCAGCATCAACAGCCGAGTCGATCTAGCCATGTCCGTCTGTCTGTCCGTCTGTCCGTCCGTCCGTATGTATGATCGCAAGGATATCAGAACCTATATGAGCCAGAGAAATTTTAGCTGTAGGTCGTCCTAGTCCATGCGCAGATCGAGTTTGTTTCCGATAATCGATAACTTTCCCATTCTCCACGTAATCAATAAAAATCGAAATCGATTACCTGTTTTTTTAGCAAATTGGGTAAATAATAAATAATAGGTCACCTAACTTGATATGTTGGTTCTAGAATGGTATATACATATCAGTATCTTTCATTTTATACCTATCGCCACCTCCCCGCTACCACCGCAAAGCTATAAATTAAGTAAATAAACCGATTTACATATGCTGCACACCAATATAAGCCACAATTTAAATGCTATTGTGAGAATACACGAATATTTTAAGGTACAATAAGATCTCCTGATGAAAATTACGTCAAGATCGGGTAAGAAACACGAAAGAACATGTGTTTCGGCTGCCCACGTTTTTCTGTATACATTTACACATACACTTTCTTTCGCGTCTTCTTTGATTTCTACCAACAGCATTGTGATTGCGATTGTATTGTTTTCTGTGCTGCTATTTAAATTCGTTTTTCCCTCATTAAGACTGAATAATTGGTGTGGCTGTTGGGTAGAGGCGGCGGCAAGTAGTGCGGTTAGTTGCGAGTTCGAACCAGGAAACGATTTTTTTTAATTTATCTTTATTACTAAAGCAAACGAGTGCGTAGCGCGAGCTGCATTTGGTGTTGGAAGAAGAAGGTTCAGGGTATCCTCTAGTCGGGAGCTCCTGACTAGAACCTCTTACTTGTTTTTTTTTTTAAGCAAAATAGTTAGAATATAAACTATAAATATTTCATTTGGGTCATTTAAGTTTTTTATTATGCATACCCACATTTAGTGACATATTCACAACAACAGAATTTTGAACCACTGTTATTCATAAGCTGCATTGCATGGTATAACCCACTGTGTGTTTACAAAGTGAATAATCATAACAATAGCATGCCTTCTGCAGCCGAATTTAAATAATGCTAACAGCAGAAAAAATCATAAGAGCAGAATGCCTTCATCAGCCAAGCTCACATATTGTCAACAAAGGCGCTAGTATAAACAAGCTGCAGCTGCTGTCCCTTTGCAAAAAGTCACGTACTCCAATTATTATTTAGCTTTAAATATATCGTAAGCCAATTTTTGTTCTACAGTCTTAATCCTCATATTCAACATAATAAACTAATAAAAATTCACTCTCGTGAAATAAAGTCTTATTTTTTTGAAACTAATAACTTTTTTGTGAATAGAAATAAATTAAAGTTCGTGAGTGTTACGATCAACTAAAGAGAGGTTTATCCATACAGCTGGTGTCTTCTCTGGTCAACAAGTGTAATTGTGCTCAGTATTACAACAAAATGGAATATATTTCAACTTTAAAATTCGCTATCCGCAAAAGAACTTGACGTGTCAAAACAATTCAAGCAACGTATAAATCCAATTCGGTCGTTGCAACACAAAGTGAATTTCGTGACACAAACTAAATAGCTAAAATTATTAAAAAATTGAGCAAACAGAAGCAATGAATAAGTTAAACGACCAAAATTTAAACCAATTGCTTCAACAAATACTGAACGTGCCAGCCTTTGAGGGAG
>NW_026997321.1:0-889 GCF_035044405.1 Drosophila montana | reverse complement strand
GATTTTTTATTGTGGTCACCGGCTTGAGTACCGCTACTCGTAATGTTTTTAATGTTTTGTTGCCCATATTTTTAAAAGATTCAATTGAAATTAATTCAAATATCTTTTCGCTCGGTGCCAGTTTGAGTTGGCTGATTCCATGTATACCGGCTTCTTTTTCAAGCCTTTGGAAAAACTGACCTAAGTCAAATGTTCCATTGGTGTACAGATTGCTAACATCAATTCTTGCTATAATTTTTATTCCATGTTTGAAGAAACATATATTATTTAATATAAGCAAGGCCACTACTTTTCGTACTTCGTCAATACAAATGACTTCATATACGTTGGGCTTAGAAGCGTTGTCAAGAGTTTGCATAGGAAAATCTACTTGATCTTTTCCTTTTCTCTCTTAGTAAATGAACGTGATGCATAAGCAATTGGGAGTTGGAGCCCATTATGGTTTTGAGTTAAACCGCTCCACAATCTTGCTTACTTGCATCAGTTATTATGCAAAATTCTTTGCTGAAATCCGGGTATTGTAATAAAATTGGGTTTATTAGAGCCGATTTGAGATGTTCGGAGGCATGCTGGCAGTCGGCTGTCCATTCGAACTTAACATCTTTTTTACATAATCATGTTATGTGACGAGAATAGTCGGCAAAATTTTTTATAAAACGTCTGTAATAATTGCGCAGAAGGCAACGAATCTTCGAGCGCTGTCCGCATCGTGTGGGACTGGATAATTTTTAATGACGTCGTATTTTTTGTCGTCTGGCAAGATTCCTTTATCGGTGCATTTGTGTCCCAGAAATGTGACTTCATGCATAAAAAATGAACATTTTTCAGGATGTAACTTCAGGTTGTATTTCCTACATTTCTTAAAAACATATACGTCCCGGTCGATTAT
>NW_026997320.1:0-1163 GCF_035044405.1 Drosophila montana | reverse complement strand
TATGTCTCTCTCTCTCTTTCTGCCTATATGTCTGTCTGCCTGAGTGTTTTTCTGTCTGTCTGTCTGATTGCCTGTCTGTCTGAATGTATGTCCCTCTTTCTGCTGTCTGTCTGTCTCTCTTTCTGCCTGTATGTCTGTCTGTTGTCGAGTCTGTGAGTCAGCCTACCTGTCTGTACGCCTTCTCTCTCTCTCTCTCTCTCTCTCTCTCTGTAAGTCAGCCTGTCTGAATCTCTGTAAGTCTGCCTGTCTGAATCTCTGTCTGTCTGCCAGTCTGTCAGTCTCTTTTTCAGTCGGATTATCTGTATGCCTATATGTCTGTATGTCTGCCTGACTGTCTTCCTGTCTGGATGTATCTACGTCTGCCTGTCTGTCTTCTGTTTGCCTATCTCTCTCTATCTCTTTCTCTCTCTGCCCGTGCGTCTGACTGTCTGCGAGTTTATTGGTCTGCCCTTCTGTCTGTCCTATCTGTTGGCCCGTCTGCCTGTCTCTCTGTCTGCATGTCTGGCTGTCTGTTTATTAGCCTGTCTGTCTCTGCCGGTGCGTCTGTCTGCTTGACTGTCTGTGTATCTCTCTCTCTTCCTGTGAGTCTGTATGTCTGCGAGTCTATGGTTTGTGTGACCGTCAGCCTATCTGTCCTATCTCTCTGCCGGTCTGCCTTTCTGTCTGTCTGTCCGTGTACCTGTCTGTCTGTCTGCTCGTCTGCCCGTCTGCCTGTCTGTCTCTCTGCTAGCCTATGTGTGTCTGTCTGTCTGCGACTCTGTAGGCCTGTCTGGCTGTCGGCTGTATGTCTGCGCTGTCTGCTATATCTGCCTTCGCCTCTGCCGGTCTCGCTCGTCTGCGAAGATCTAGGTGTTCCTGTCTGTCTGCGAGCCTGAATGGCTCTGCATCTCTCTCTTTCATGTCTGTCCGTCTGTTTGCTGGTCTCTTGACCGGTCTGCCTGTCTGCCTGCCTCTCTGTCTGCCTGGCTGTCTCTCTCTCACTGTCACCGTGCGTCTGACTGTCTGCCGAGTCTGTTGAGTCAGCCTTTCTGTCTTTCTGTCTTTGTGACTCTTGTGACCCGTCTGCCTGTCTCTCTCGTCTCTCATATCTGTTTGTCTCGTTAGTCTGAATCTCTGTCTGTATGCCTGTCTGTCTGTCTCTTTTTCAGTCTGACAAGCTGTAT
>NW_026997319.1:0-3709 GCF_035044405.1 Drosophila montana | reverse complement strand
ACGATGTACGATGATAGCGGGCAGAAAGTGCAGGTAAGCTTCGTTATCTAAACACGCTTAAGAAGATGCAAAGAAGTCGGTATCGGTTACTGATTCAGGCTCCAGGGTAAAATGGTGTATAAGGTCGCGGAACAGACCAATTTCCAACCCCCCCGCCGCGGCGGTGCCCATAATAACGGGGCTCTGCTGATCGAGTTGGAGCGGTATAACTCCCAGCGGTCAAAAGCCTGAGAGAAACTTCTGGCCACCGAGGGACTCTGTAGAGGCCTGTAAGTAAGAACAGGTGCCCAGATAGGACCAAATGGAAGAGGAGTTGCAGGCCCCTTGTGCGCCGCTCTGCGCTGCAGCGATCACTGCCACACCAAGCGGTCACGCCAGTGTAGCATGGAGTGTCAGTGTCGTCGCCAGCAAAACCGATCATTAAGCTGCCAAGAACCCTGAAATGCACCATAGAAAAGATGGGCATAGTCCTAAACGGCCTTACGGCGCCAATCAACGGACAACGCCACATTAACGGGCTGATACGAGATGAACTCGAGTAGGCAGGAAATCTGCAAAAGCTCGTAAGCTCTTCGCACCTGATACAAAGTGCGACGAGGGCTAAACGATGCCTTCACTAGCTAGACGTGGTGAAACGAACGTGATAAGAAGTGCATGACGCAGTTAAAGATGCCCTAAAAGATGCCCTGTCGATTGAAGCGATCAAATCTCTGCGACCAGCATTTGGCCAGGAAAGGCCACTATAACTCTCCCAGTGCCAGAAACCAGGACCCCAGTCGAGATGGCTAGCGTGAGGATTGAATAGTGGTCTGCCGAATACGTGCAATCGACCAATCAAAGCCGTGCATTAAATGCAAGGGCTTTGGGCACATCGCTGCGAACTGCACCAGCGGAGAGGACTTAAAAGCGAGGAATTGCTTCAAGCCACCTAAATGCAGCCTTTGCTGTCGAAAAGGCGAAAAGTCAACGGATCACGCTACAGGCAGCTTTAAGTGTCCGGCGTGCCGCGAGGCAGTACGCAAACTGAAATGTTAAGGTTACTTCAATTAAACATTAACGACTGCATAGCTGCTCGAGCCCTCTTAGAGCAGACTGTTGGCGAAATGCGCATCGATATTGCCATTATTAGTGAACCTCACCACTGAGAGACCAACTGCAGAATATTGACCGAGGATCAGGATGGAAAAGCTGCGCTCTGCACAAAGTCCTTTACTGTGTTTGTACGCGCACATTATGGCAGCCTGTAGACGTACAGCTGCTACCTGGCCTCAAATATGCAGCTTAGCGAGTTTCAAGCTGCACTAGACGCATTAGTAGATGACGCAAGGGGGCGAAAGGTCATAATTGCTGGTGACTTCAATGCTGGAATGGGGCAGTGGAATGGGGCAGCCAAGCAACTAACGCAAGAGGTCGTGCCCTGTTGGAAAGCTCCGCAGCCCTGGATATAGCTCTGTGAAACTCCGGCTCGGACAACACCTTTAGTCGGGGTGGTATCGGAACAATAATCGATCTCACCTTCGCAAGCTCGTCACTTTTCGGCGCTGCAAAATGGGAAATAAGCGACGTATACACCGCAAGCGATCACTCTCCAATTATATGTGCGATCGGCGAGGGACCTGCGGCCAGAACGAGAAGCCTAAGTCGAAAAGCTTACCGCTGGGATACTTTTGACCCCGTGGCCTTGTCGAACGAAGTCCAATCGCTTGTCACAGCCGTTAACGCAGAGAGTAGAGCCTGCCAAATGGCATGCCAATTAACGAGTGCTTGCCACGAGTACTCACGTACTGGTGGAACAAAAATATTGTCGCAGCACGGCGGAACTGCATCCAAGCCAGAAGGAGATACCAGCGAGCCCGAAGTAGACCCCACTATTCCGAGGAACAATTTGGGTATCAGAGGGCCAGAAAACTGCTAAAGAAGGCCATACGAGATAGCAAGCGAGAATGCTTCCTGGGGCAATGAGACTCAGCCGAATATGATCCTTGGGGCAAGACGTGTAAAACTGTCGTCAAAAGACTGTTCGCCGGCAAGCAAACGCAGCCTTCTGACCCAAGTGAGCTGAATTTGAGCCGGTGCCGGTGCTAATCGACGAAGTCTCAGTCGATGAGGTGCCCACGATTGCCAGAATCCTAAAGCCCAGTAAGGTGCCGGGACCGGATGTAATTCCCAATGGAGCGCTGAAGCTAGCCATGTCCTTGCACCCTGCGCAGTTCGTGCAGCTTTTTTACATGTGCCTTCGTCGGAAAGGAACTGAAGGACGTAGAAGAATCGTGCAACCACATCATTGACCGCGTACATCAATGGCTGGCAGCAGCTGGACTCGAGGTGGCTGCTCATAAAACAGAAGCGGTGTTAGTCATTAGCAGGAAAAATGTGGAAACAGCGCACATAAAAGTCGGCAGCGCTGTAATAGAATCAGCGAGGGCGCTAAAGTACCTGGGCGTCCTGCTGGACACAAGGATGTCGTTCAGAGAGTACTTGGAGTATGTGCACAAAAAAGCTGCAGAATCCTGTCGAGCGCTATCCAGGATTATGCTTAACACACGGGGACCGAAACAGCATAGAGCGGTAATAATGTACGCGTCCCCCATCTGGAGCAGAGCATTGGCTGTTCCTAGCTACAACCGAGGCGTAAACACTATATATCGCCTAAGCGCTCTACGGGTCAGCTGCGCCTTCCGGACGGTATCAGACGAGGCGGCTCTGGTTATCGCAGGGATGGTCCCGCTCAATGAACTGGCAACTGAAGCTGTAGTTTGCTATAAGCTCACAATGGAAACAGCACAGTAAACTCGATTCGCACTGAGGCAAGGATGCAGAGCATAGCACGATGGTAATCACGCTGGGATCGCGCATCTAAAAGACGCTGGACGCATAAGTATGTAAGTATGGGAATACTAACTTCTATTTAACGCAGCTCCTATCTGGCCATGGATGCTTCAGGGGCTACCTGAAGCGATTCGGCCACGATAACACAGACGAGTGTTCTTGGTGCGGCAGAGGAATCGTAGAGGACGCCAATCACATTATATTCAAGTGTGGACGTTTCTCAGCGAACAGGCAGGAACTGGAAGACAGCATGGGTAGACCTATCACGGTGGACAGCCTGGCTATGACCATGCTAGAGACCGCACAAAAATGGGAAGCAGCCAGCAGCTTCGCAGCAGAAGTAATGCTAGAACTCAGGAGAGTTGAGCGCCAGACGGAGAACGGAGGAAGTTTAGGTAGCAAGAACATGCCTGTGAAGCAATGCTTTGTGGCCGTTCCGCAGGCAATCCGCGCTATCTAACCAACATATATCCCCACTACACCTAAGCCTAATGTATACACTAAGCGTATAATAAACAGAATACAAAAAAAAAACACACACACACACACACACAGCCGTGTGGTAAGCGGCCCATAGAATACTACCACAGCTAGTCATTGCTTGTCGTATGAGGCGACTGAAATGACACGGGGATGTAATTGCCCGGAGAGGTGCCTCTAGCAGGCGAAAAGATTCTGAACTGCCATTAACCTGGAAATGGCCAGATCGATTCCGTTCCTGTGGCTAATTAAAGCAACTCGTGACCTCCGGTAGTGGCCAGGTATTCCCTGGATAGGCGCTGCACACCCGTGACGCGCCTAGCTAGACCCGAGAAGGCGACTAAGACTGAGACCAGTAACGTCTTAGGTTGCGAACACTGGACAACCCTATCGGACTAGC
>NW_026997318.1:0-3619 GCF_035044405.1 Drosophila montana | reverse complement strand
CAAGAAAAGGGAAAAAATCTTGTTCAGGATGAGAGCAAAATAAAGTCAGCAAGCTTCTTTACCCCTTCCGGACTAGAACTGAAGTCTGTTGTTCATTCAAAGGTAGATTTTAGAGGACTTGTGGATACAGGAGCAGATTTGTGTTTGCTACGCCGGAATGTTTTTGCAAAGTTAGGAGTTCACAAGTTATCGGGTCGTGAGAAATATGCTTCGCCCATTGTTCTGGTAGATAAGAAAAACCGGAAAAAGCGGCTATGTTGCGATTATCGCAAGTTGAATGAAAAGATAGTGCGTGATAGCTTTCCGATGGTGCAAATGGACAGTGTCATTGAGAAGTTGCAGGGAGCACTGATTTTTACTACGTTGGATTTGACGAATGGATATTTCCACGTACCAGTAGAGGCACAGTCTCAGAAATATACATCTTTTGTAACGCAGAAAGGGCAGTATGAGTTTTTGTATGTACCATTTGGTATCTCAAACTCACCTGCAGTATTTACGAGATTTATTATGTCTGTTATGCGTGAGCTTATAAACAATGGTGATGCAGTCGGGTACATGGATGATATCGTCATCCCAAGCACAGATGTTGAGGAAGGCTTACAAAAGTTACAGAGAGTTCTTGAAGTGGCAGCAAAAAATGGCTTGCGTATTAATTGGAGCAAATGCCAGATTTTACAGAAGAAGGTACATTTTTTACGGTACATTTTGGAAAACGGTACTATTAAACTAAGTGAGGAGAAAACGCAGGCAGTAGCAAATTTTCCAATACCCCGTGATAAAAAAGGTCTTCTACGTTTTCTTGGCTTGACTTCGTATTTTAGGAAATTGATCGAGGGATATGCAGTAATTGCTAAGCCGTTGTCAGACATGCTTAGGAAGGATTCAAAGTTTGAATTAAAGGAGTTACAACAGTTGGTATTCGAACAGTTCAAAATGGCGTTACCCAGTGGACCAGTTCTTATGTTGTGTAAACAGGGCAGACAATAAGCCCAGACAGACAATAACGCCCAGTGGCATTAAGGAGCGAATCAGACGAAGAAAGTCTGAAATCATAAGACTCCTATATAAATGCAAAAATCCCCATGGGACACGCGCTGAAACTGAATGACGAAACCGAACATCTCGAGTCGTTATTAAAATCAAAGAGCGAGCCCTGTCCCTCAGAAATAAAAATTACAAAACTAACAAAGAATCATCGTCCACCGCCAAGACAGATACCAGCACGCCCACGCAGATGCCCACCTGCCGTATTCAGGAAGCAGAGTCAACCAGATTGTAAAAAAACAATTTTTTTTTCATAAGATTAATTAATTTGAATAATGGACTTATCTTATAAAGATGTATTCAATTTAACAAAAAAATAAAAAACGGATTCACCATTAATACATTGTACAAAAATACAAAAAGGCATAGTATTTTGATGAGTTTGATGGAAAGGCAGAAAACTTACAAAGCTTCAAAGATGCTTTGAGTCTTATAGACTCACTAAAAGAAGATCATGAAGCAACAGCTGTCAGTCTTATAAAGACAAAACTAAAAGGCCATGCAAGAAACTTGATAAGCAATGAGCAAACTATCGCTCAAATCATTGCAAAGTTATCAAACACGGTAAAAGGCGAATCAGTCGAAGTATTGTCATTCAAACTACTCAACTTGCAACAAAAAAACAAAACTGCCAACCAGTACACTCAATAGGTTGAGCAGTTAACAAAAGCTTTAGAAGGAGCTTTTATAAACGATGGTTTAACACCAGAATTGGCCAATAAATATAGCACAACCCAAGCTGTAAAGGCAATGACCAAGAACTGCTCTATAGATAGGGTAAAACTTATATATTAACAAATTTGTCAATAGTTGCACAGAGGCAACAGGACATTCGAACACTATCCTGTTCTATCAGCAACGACATAACAGGGGTAACCGTGGAAATTACCGTGCAACAGGTAATAGCCACAATCATGGTTATCGTAACCACAACAACAATAATAGAGGACGAGGCCAAAACAATAAGGTCCGAGTTACACAACACGTTTCGGGAAACTCCGAACACCCTTTAGATACACAACAGTAAAAAACAAAAAGCTTTATACTATCAATCTTAGCTTAAATATATTCGTATCATTTAACCATGTAGAAACAGGAAAAAAATTAATCTTTTTAATAGACACTGGTGCGGATATTTCTATATTAAAAGAAAATTTCGACGTCTTTCAAGACATTCAAATAGATAACAGAATTAATATTCAAGGGATAAACCAAGGGGTTATACAATCCAAAGGTATACCTCTATCGAGATACAGACAGATAAATACATAATTCCACACAGTTTTCATATAGTAGACTTGCAATACCATGTAATGGAATAATAGGCATTGACTTTATTAAAAAATTCAATTGACAATTAGATTTCAAGCCGACAGAAGATTGGCTTATAATCAGACCCAATAATCTAAATTTTCCGATTCATGTTCCATTAACATATAGTTCTGGTAATAATACAATACTTTTACCAGCAAGATCACAAGTTGTCCGGAAAATCCAACTATCTTCAAGTGAAGATAGTGTACTAATTCCAAACTAGGAAATTCCAAACTGGTATTTATGTTGCAAACACCGTTGCAACCACACGAAACGCATTTGTCCGATTACTGAACACAACCAGTACCGATCAACTAATAAGTATAAATAATCTAAATTATGAATCACTTTGGAAGTACGAAGTGGTTCAAACAAACAATGGAAGTAGAAGGGAAGAAGTCTTGCCTCGACTATCCCAACATTTTCCACCACAGTTTAAAGCAAAATTAAATGAATTATGCACTGATTATACAGATATATTTGGACTAGACACCGAATCCAGTTCAACGAATAATTTTTATAAACAAACATTAAGATTGAAGGATACTGAACCAATTTATATTAAAAACTATCGAAGCCCGCATAGTCAGGTAGAAGAAATTCAAAAACAAGTTGGTAAATTAATCTCCGACAAAATTGTCGTACCATCAGTTTCAGAATACAATAGCCCACTTTTACTAGTTCCAAAGAAAGCACTTCCAGGCTCCGAAGATAAGAAATGACTATCGTCAGATTAATAAAAAACTGTTGTCCGATAAATTTCCACTACCCAGAATTGATGATATTTTAGATCAACTAGGTAGAGCAAAATATTTTACATGCCTTGACTTAATGTCAGGCTTTCACCAAATTGAACTTGAAGAAAGTTCAAGAAATATAACGTCCTTTTCAACTCATACCGGCATTTTCGGCTCATATCGCTTTACGCGATTACCTTTTGGTTTAAAAATAGCGCCAAATTCATTTCAGAGAATGATGACTATTGCATTCTCTGGACTCGAACCTTCTCAAGCATTCCTTTACATGGATGATCTAATAGTTATAGGTTGTTCCGAAAAACATATGCTTAAAAACTTAACTGATGTTTTTAAGAAATGTAGGAAATTCAACCTGAAGTTACATCCTGAAAAATGTTCATTTTTTATGCATGAAGTCACATTTCTGGGACACAAAGGAATCTTGCCAGACGACAAAAAATACGACGTCATTAAAAATTATCCAGTCCCACACGATGCGGGACGTTTTATAAAAAATTTTT
>NW_026997317.1:0-554 GCF_035044405.1 Drosophila montana | reverse complement strand
AATAATTCAAACTAATTCTAAAACATATGTACATATTAAAATTAAATATATTATTATCTCTTCTGACCAAATCTAAATAATCTCGTCCCTAAAATCAAATTCTAATAATTCTCTACCATCATCTGATATATTAAATGTTCTCTGCGTGCCTTTTGGCAAGCTAAAATATTTTTATATCTCCTACAAGTTGCTATCTAGACCTATGACCATACATACATATGTACTAGCAATAATAGCAAACACCCAAATTTGCCCACCAACTACCAATCCAACGCAAAAAGTGCTAAATGATATCAGAGAACAAGCTCGCATCTATAAGCAAACAAACCCCCCACTCGCTTCACCTATAACTAGAGGCCCTGCCACACTTGGCATGAACCCCTCACCAAAAAAGAAAATAAGCAAGCCTGAGCTCATGATCAACTCTTCGGAGACTGAAAATTCGAGCCCAACTGAAGATGAAGACGTCGAAATATCCATTATAAGCGATGAAAGCCAAAGCGACTTAAACACCAAAGTAACAATCGGCCAGAAAAGCCAAAAGCTTTACCGTA
>NW_026997316.1:0-4246 GCF_035044405.1 Drosophila montana | reverse complement strand
CTGGTAGGCAAGCTCGAAAGATGGAATTAGTTTTTTGACGCAGCAACTAAAGTCCTTTTCAACGAGCAATGGCTCATATCGCATCACGCGACTACCATTTGGTTTAGAGATATCGCATAATTCTTCCCAGAGAATGATGACTATAGCATTTTCTGGACTAGAACCTTCTCAAGCATTCCTTTATATGGATGATCTAATAGTCATTGGCTGTTCGGAAAAGCATATGCTTAAAAACCTAACTGATGTTTTTGACAAATGCAGTAAATACAACCTGAAACTACATCCTGAAAAATGTTCATTTTTTATGCATGAAGTCACATTTTTGGGACACAAATGAACACATAAAGGAATATTGCCATAAAATACGATGTCATTCAAAATTACCTAGTTCCCCATGATGCGGATAGCGCTAGACGTTTCATTTCATTCTGTAATTACTACAGACGATTTATTAAAAATTGTTAACACTATTCAAGGCACATTACTAGATTATGTATGAAAAATATTCTAATTGAATGGCCCGATGAATGCCAATGTGCATTTTAACACTTAAAATCTCAGCTTATAGAACCAACTCTGTTACAATATCCAGACTTCAGCAAAGAATTTTGCATAACAACTGATGCGAGTAAGCAACCGTGTGGTGCTGTTTTAAATGAAAACCACAATGGCCACCAAATTCCAGTTGCTTACGCATCTAGATCATTTACAAAAGGTGAAAGTAACAAGAGCACAAATGAACAAGAATTAGCAGCCATTCATTGGGGAATAACACATTTTATACCCTATTATTACGGTTATCATTTCATCGTCAAAGCAGATCACAGACCACTCACTTACCTATTCTCAATGATTAACCCGAGCTCAAAATTAACACGTATGAGACTTGAATTGGAGGAATATAATTTTACAGTAGAGTATTTAAAGGGTAAAGATAATGATGTAGCTGATGCGTTATCAAGAACAACCATCAAAGAATTAAATGAAATTACAGGAAATATTAAGAAAGTCACTACAAGATATCAAAGTAGACAAAAATCCTGCGTAGGATATGAAAAATTGGAATTGCCTAAGCAATCCCTAGAAAAAGCTTCGAAGCCCAACGTATATGAAGTCATTCAAAATGACGAAGTACTTATAGAAGTGAACTTGCATGAAAAAAATATGTTATAGGCTTCTTTAAACATGGGAAGAAATTTTCGGCAAGATATGACGTTAGCGATTTATATACTAATGGAATTCTTAACTTAGGTCTGTTTTTCCAAAGACTTGAAACGCGAGCTGGTATATACGAAATCAGCCAACTCAAAGTGGCACCGTGGGAAAATATCTTTCAAGACTTTTTAATTAATAATTTCAAGAAAATGGAAAACAAAATTTTGAAATCATTACTCAACCCGGTGACCCTAATTAAAAATGAAAAATGAAGCCAACGCTTTCAATTCTTGGCACATATTTGACATAGTTGAGCATAATTAAAATTTGCATGCACTTATTAACTTCTTTGAAGTTTCCTACATATAATTTAGTATTTGTGCGAATTAGTGCTTCTGAGCGAATGATACTTAGTGTCAAAAATTAATTGTCACTACAATTTTATTTCGCTTAGCTTTGTCGTTCCCCCCTTCTTGCCATCACTCGCAACCACTGTAAATTATACAGTTGTCCGAGACCAAGCGCTTGTATATAAGTGTATTACACGCATACATATACACGTATAAAGCAAGCCAGCTGCAGCCAGTTTATTTTCGTTCCGCTGTGTGCTAAGCGGTGGCTGTGAAATTGTTTTTGTACGCATGTTTCTTTGTCGCGTTTCGGTCAAGAAACGCTCGCTCCCCTACGCTTAATTGATCAGGCATATCAGTTTTTGAATTCGTTTGGCAATTCGATTTTAATTTAAATTAATAACTACCAAGGCTACCAAGGCTACCAAGGAAAGTTTTGACGATTTAAAAAAGAAGCGCAATATGTCCGATAAAAGCAAAATGCGTTTAAATGATCAAATAGTAAAGGGTAAATTAAACCTAGAGTCTACAGAGTTAGAATGTATATTAGAAATGCTGGCCTCACATATAGATACAGCGTTAAGATATCAAGATATCATAGAGCATAGAGAGCATAGAGATATTCAATCATCTGATCTCATTTCTCTCAGGTGAAGCTCTAGGCACTGTTAGAGCGTTTCAAGTCACCGAGACGTCACATTGGACAGCCTAAAAAGAATATACGATAATGAATGTTTAATATTTAATGAAAATATTTCGTCTCTCTTTATCCTGCCAAAAATAACGCAGCCTTCTGCGGCATCATTGAGATCAATGATTGACACTGTCTCCGCCATAGGCCATAGTACCGTTTTAAAGCATATTCGCGTGATGTATAGCTTTTGAAAGCTTCCTTATTTTTTTTTTGTCTATGGGAGTAGTAAAGGTTAAAAGTACAGCTCAGCATGTCATTTATATTTGAAGCGCGGGCGAGTTTAGTTCATAACACCTTTTTTTCTTTGCAAATAATTTTTGCAAAATTACAGTTTGGAAGTGGTCTTTTGGTACGCTAATAGAAACCAAAAACCTAATAACAATTCGACCCACTAACCTAATTGTAATTCGGGGTGACCCTTAAAGAAAAGGTATTAATATGTGCTAGTGTAGAGAGTTGGAACTAATTAAGGCTTCCACAGTTTCCGTGCCTGCTCAGTTGACTAGAGCCGTTCCACTCGTCAATAGCTTGCTAACAAAGAGCAGCGGGAATATTTAGAGGTACTAGTCGGCGCTACCAGAGGGGGAAATCGGACCAGACAAGGGCAACACCAAGAGCACGTGTCGCACTCAGCAACCCATTAGGACCAATTTTGTTGCTATTTTACTTGCGAAGAACAACATCTGGCATAGCCTCGGAAAACGGCGTCAAGCGGGTGAAACGCTTACTACTTATGCAGCACCATCGGGGCCGCATGCACTAAGCATATAGCGTAACCTGCAGAGAGTACCGAAGGAGCTGAGTCTGTATTACCTTTGGTGCACCCTTTCGCTTGCTTAGAAGCCATTGCCACATAATTCCATTAATTATTTAACGTTGCCAAGATGGACGGTTAATAGATCCTTAGTTTCATATTATTACATTTAATTTTTTTTTTTATTTTTTTTTTTAATTTTTTGTAAAATTATGCAATGAATATGCCTAAATAAGTTAAAGCGAGAGGAAATTTAATAGATTAAAAGTTGGCGTTTATGTTTTGCTTGAGAACGAGGAGAGCCATCAAACAAAGTTGGATTCCTGGAGGCAGAGATACTAGAAGGAGATCAATATGT
Organism: Drosophila montana; assembly: GCF_035044405.1. Taxonomy (NCBI): domain Eukaryota; kingdom Metazoa; phylum Arthropoda; class Insecta; order Diptera; family Drosophilidae; genus Drosophila; species Drosophila montana. The sequence continues at coordinate 935 of NW_026997316.1, read as the reverse complement.
TTTGAAGTCCTTAGTAAATAAGCGAACTTACAAGTACTCTGATGAAGCTCTGAGAAGTATGCCAAAAGAAGAGATTCCCAAAGAACTGGACATGTAAGATGAAAGATTCAACGTTGAAAAGGACGTTGACGATACATTAGTTGACTCGAATGAGAATGAAGTCGTTGAAAGAGACGTCATACGACGTTGAAAGGGACGTCATACGACGTTGAAAGAGACGTCACACGAGTTGGTGGATTCCAACTAGTAAGGGGCATTGATGGACTTCAATGCGGTATGCCAGACACCAGACCTTTGGGTCAAGCCGTAATGTTGGGTTGCCAGCGCAAATGGGTACACGAGTTAATGTGTTGACTTGTTTGTTGCCTGGTGATTATCGTTGTGGTAAGAGCCTATATCGGTGAGTGTCCTGGATACGTAATAACATGAGCCTTTGGGAGTTATCTATCTACTGGATATCTAGAGAAAATTATTTAATCATTCAATCTAAAATATGAACGATTGAACTATCTAGTTAATTTGATGATCTTTTCGGATTAAACTTGACGTAATCTGCTATTTGCTATCTCTAATGAAATGTATCATCGCTAATGAAAGAAGTCCAAAGCAGACGATGTTGAGCGTTTTTTTCTATGTCCGTTATTCTCTTCCTTTATCCTTTTCCTACTTGCGTCTTCTGCCTCAAAATAACACGTGGTTTTGCGAGCCCAACAGAGTTGTCTGTTTTGCGTAGCCTCGACCCGACAGTGCATTAATGCGAGAGAAATATAGTCTTTGACTCGGAGACGTTAGAAGACGTGTGCCAATACTGTTTGTATTGTGCGAGCATAATTGTGAAATTGCAGCAAAGAATGTCAATGTCGAGAAAACGTAAGGCTGGCGCTACGATGGTGGAAGCGCAGGAGGATGAGCTGATAGGAAACCATTCTACGACA